>NC_068384.1:11148604-11428604 GCF_023724105.1 Carassius gibelio
AGATTAAAAATCATAAAAATCCCATAGACTTGCATTGAAAAGCCTCTGCTCAACTGAACATTCCGTCAAACTCCAACTGTCAAAAATTCTAATCTAAACACACTGAAGCCCATTAGACTCAATCAGACTTCCCTTCTATGTACTATTACTAACCCATTCAAACTCATTCAAACTCATCTATCTATCTATCTATCTATCTATCTATCTATCTATCTATATTAAAACTACCCATTAGACTCAATCAGACTTCCCTTCTATGTACTATTACTAACCCATTCAAACTCATTCAAACTCATCTATCTATCTATCTATCTATCTATCTATCTATCTATCTATCTATCTATCTATCTATATTAAAACTAATCTATCTATCATCAAACTCATCTATCTATATTAAAACTAATCTATCTATCATCAAACTCATCTATCTATATTAAAACTAATCTACCTATTTATCTATCTATCTATCTATCTATATTAAAACTAATCTATCTATCATCAAACTCATCTATCTATATTAAAACTAATCTACCTATTTATCTATCTATCTATCTATCTATCTATCTATCTATCTATCTATCTATCTATCTATCTATCTATCTATTTAAATCTATCTATCTATCTATACAGACTATTTATATCTATCGGAATTTTGCCCGTGATGGCCACACATTATTTGTTATAAAATGATCAACAAAGACAAAATCATTTATGCTTAAATATAATTTTATTCAGTTTATGCCCATTTGGATCGCACTTAGTCTGGTACCTCACCCTTAAGAATGACAAACTGGAGTAAAAATCTCCAGAATGACTTACTCTTGGGATCACTGGAACACACAAGCCTTTCCACCACGTCAAGGTGGCGATCCTTGGAAAGGACATTCACTCTCCATTCATTCTTTATCTAACACACTCACACACACACACACACACACACACACACACACACACACGCACCTTCCCTATTTAACACATTCACACACACATGCACACATGGAATACACACAAAATGTGATGTTTATTAATATAAACTGAATTAATTTGTATTTGCATTAGCATTATTTCTCAAAATTAGATTTATTATGTCTTGAAATTATAAAATAAAATTTACATAAGTGTTGTATGAGAGATCTATGCAGACTTTTGTATACATGATGTATCTAATCTAAAACACAATACACAGGATCATGATAGCTGTAATATGTCTGTAGAACTCCTGCTCTTATGTTTGAGTGTGAACCACTTACGAAAACAGGATCCAAAAGAGTGTTGTTTTCTGTTGTACCGGTGCTGATTAGCTGAGTGTATCCTTTATCTTCAAACAAATTGAGAATAGGCTTGTTGTGATGAGACAGCTGATCTTCATTAAAGTCTCCACTCACTATAATGGGCTTGAAATCCATGATCTCCAGAGATGTCAAGAGGGCATTCAGGTTTGCCAAAAAGTCTGCTAAATTATAACTGGGTGGTCTGTAGATCACTGCAAGAAGTGCTTGTTTGGGGGCTTTGATCTTCAGAACCAAATATTCCATATCAGTAACATTCTGTATGTACATCAGAGGAGAAACTTGAAAGTTGTTCTTCACATAAATTGCCACTCCACCACCTTTCTTATTTGCCAAATGGGTGTAGTGTGTGTAGGATGCATGTCTGTTGCGTTTGTACATGGTGTATCCATCCAGCTGGAGGTATGCAGGAACAGCTGAGCCTGACAGGTGTGTTTCAGTGAGACACAAAACATCAGCCAGTAAAAGTTCATGGTGGCATTTCAAATCATCTAAATGACACTCCAGTCCCTCTGTGTTATGATGAATGATTTTAAGAGCAGAATTTATTTTTGAATCTTGTACAATGTGAAGGATGGGTTGAATATTCTGAAAATCTGCTTTTGTCATGTTCTCCAAGGAGGCATGTATTTCTGGAGCACAGAAAATTTTATTTTCATCAAAGTCAGTAATGTGCAGTCCGCTGAGTGTTGTTGTTCTGCTGAGTGCAACATATGCCATGCCTGATTCAAATATGCGCTTCAGAGATACAACAGCACAATCTGTTGTCATTCCTTGGACTTTATGGATTGTGCAAGCAAAAGCCAGTTTCATGGGGAATTGCCTTCGAACTGTTCCTTTTTTTTTTAGTGGTTCCTCTGACCTCTCAATATATACAATATTGTCATTTCCATCAGGGGCTTTGTTGCGATGTTTCTGTCCAGCAGTCACATTATCTAGATGAAGACCAATTGAATGAATGACAGGAACACCACCTCGAGTTTGAGCTGTTATTTTTGCCACATTGCCGAAAGTTCCATTAACCAGTCCATCTTCTACATCAATATTTCTAGTAAGCATCACACGTGCACCAATAGCAATCTGTAGTGTATCAATTAGATCACGTTTGTCTCCTTTTAATGGAACAGCTTGCCTTTTCATCTCACCTGTTCGTGGATCTTTTTTGTAGTCATGCGCATCGAGGTTAATGATATCTGAAAAGCGCGAGGATATGGCTTCAGTATTATGACTGTCTACCTCTTTATTGGTTGCATAGATGTGTAATGCATCAATAGGACACTCTTCAGGGGATGATCTTATGACTGCTTCTAACATGCACTTGTCTGCATCAGTCAGTTTTTCGTGCTTCTGTTTCACCCTCAGACGATTGAGTAGCTCAGCATATGCAAGATCATCTCTCTGCCTCATTATCTGTGTCAGTGTTATCATTTGAAAATGATCTTTCCAGAAGTCCAACACATGGTCCTCATACACACAGAGTGGTTTTGCTCTTCCAAGTGGTGGCAGCTGGAAAAAATCACCAACAGCGAGTATGGACAATCCACCAAAAGGTTTC
The DNA here is from genome assembly GCF_023724105.1 of Carassius gibelio. Taxonomy (NCBI): domain Eukaryota; kingdom Metazoa; phylum Chordata; class Actinopteri; order Cypriniformes; family Cyprinidae; genus Carassius; species Carassius gibelio. The sequence goes on from NC_068384.1 coordinate 11,151,449, forward strand.
TGGTTTCCTTTAATCTGTTGCAGTCTCCAGTTCACATATGCAAACAACTGTTTTGACACCATTGAGATTTCATCAATAATTAAAATATGTGCATTAGAAAGGTCTGCCCTCATTTCATCCAAGCTGTTTCCCAGGCCTTGGTAAGGAGGCTTCAAGCTTCTTGGGAGTTTCAAAAGACAGTGCAATGTTTTACCGGAGATATTAAAGGCTGCAGTGCCTGTGAAGGCGGTTAAAAGAACAGTAGGCTGTGAAATGTCAGTATGCTCTCTCATGCATGGAAGCCTACGCAGGATTTTGGATGCTTCTGCATAAATAGATTTAATAACGTGTGATTTACCAACTCCGGCTCCTCCATTCAAAAAATACAGAAACGGTTGTGGGCTTTCACCAGAAACACATCTTTTGCACCAGTCTCGCACAGCATAAAATATTGAAGCTTGTGTTTGATTCAAGCTCTGATACATTCTGCGAATCTGTGCATGATTTAGCTGGGCAGATTCCATGAGTGGCATAGCTGTGTTACTGACAGAGGTAGATGCTGTGTATTCAGGAATATCTTCTTGCTCATTCACTTCATTAGGATCAGTGGGTTCACGTTCCATAATGCTCTCCAATCTGATCAGTTCATTAGCAGGTGCCAGTGTAGTCCATGCATCTTCAATAGGCCCATTCTGTTCAAAATCCTCAATTGCTTTTTCTATAGCCTCATTATGTTTTTCATATTTCTCACGGTTTTCATTTACAATGTTGAACACACGCTGCAGTTCATCAGTGCCTGGTAGTTTTACTGAAGCGAATGCATAGAATGATTCATATGTTGGGAATCTTGTGGACTTCAGCTGTTCATCTCTGCGATACGGCAAGTACAGTTTTAGAAGAGTTCCATAGAATTTTTCTGGATGTTTTTCTTGTGAAAAACGAGCAAATCTAATAACAGCAGGCTTTCCCCTTGTTCTTTTCTGTATCCGTCCCATATTTTTTTGAAGTGGCAAAACATTTTTACCTTTTGTCTGTCCTCCATAAACAATGCGGTATTCACTTGCAAATTCTGCCATGCACATGTTCTCAAATTCAGGCCTATTAGGTCTTGCCTTGTACTTGTCTGGCAATCCTGTCATCCACACATTCTCCATGTCATCATCCATGGTCTGTAAGTACCTCATTGGTAAACTCATCTTTACAGCATTGTCATCAGTGGGTATGAAAATGACAGAACGTGATGATGATTTCAATTTCAGACTGCATGTGCGAGCGACTGCCTCTTGAGCGCTGACTTCTCTATTCTTTGAATAGGCATTCATGACTTGTTTCATGCACTCACGGTCAGACAGGTTATCATGGCTTGAGTCTTTTATCACTCTCTTCAGGTAATCACTCATCTCATGTTCAGATTTTGAAATGTACGAGAGCATGTACATGATACAGCTGTAGGGGTTCAGAATGAACTGTATGTCCATGTTTGCATTCCAAGCTCTTAATAACATTGGATTGTACCCATTTACCCAGCAGTCCTGTGGTCGTCTCTCCATAACTATTAAACTTGATGTAGACAGAGCCTCAATATGTTTCTCATACTCTTCATAAGTCAAGTTTGCTTGATTCAGTAGCTGTGTAATGGTTTCAAAACTCTGACTTGAGTCATTCAGTAGATCCCACACCTTCTGTAGCTGTTCTTTTGCAACGGTGGCATAATCTCTTTCCTCTGATCCATTCTCATCATCAGACTGTTCTGCAGGAGGAGGTCTGGGCCGGGTTATTGTGGTTCTGTTAATGGGTGGTTTAGGAAATCCAAATCTGCAGTGCTTCTTGTTCTTTTTACAGGATTTGGAGTGATTACGGCTGTGCATCTGTACTTCACTTACAATTCTATGCAGTTCTGGGTCTTTGTTTGGATCTGGTAATTTGCATGATATATATTTATCAATGAAATCACAAACATCCTGATCTTCATCATTTTCGAACTCTGGGGCATCTTTCACCCAAAATAAGCAGTGAATGTGCGGAGAGCCACGTAACTGAAATTCTACTCTGTAAAAAAAGTCAATTACCTCACCGATAGGCCGTGTGGGTGACATGATTAGATCCCTCATTAAGGCTTCAACGCGTTTTTCAAACATCCGCATGGCTGTGACTGGGTTGCTTCTCAGGATTTCACATTTTTCAGACCAGTCTAATTCATCAAAGTTCACAGTTTCACCTTGTTGTGCTTTAATAGCAGTTATCACTTCAGGCCATCTCATCTCAGCAGCACTAAACGTACAGAAAAATGTGGGAGTGCCCAGCTGTCTCAACATAGCAAATAAGTCACGCATAGTTTTCTCCCAGTATGCTGGAGTCCCTCTTAATGGTTGCATGAAACGTGTTGCCTCCTTATTATTCACAAGCTTTTCTAACTCCTGTTTATCCTGCAGCAGTGAACAGTTTATTCTGCGTCCATCACGGGTCATGGGTTTTGCTTTTCTCAGCTGGATAGACATACTAGATGTGGCCATATGCATTTCAGTGACAAACTGAGCAAAGAAGATGTAGTTTGTGTCTCTTGCACAACGATTGTCAATAGAAAATAGCCTTGTGTTAAAGTATCTGCTGGGGGAAACATGTTTTGCTCTGTCAGGCTCATCAAAGGTATTTTTCCCATCAGGGAACTGAACCGGGAACGACATTGATTCAAGTTTTTTAACTTTGAAAATGCTAACAGGACTATTTTTCGATGCTGGGGCAATGCAAAATATTCCGTCATCATAAGACAACAGCTGCTGACCAAGATCTGGGGGCTGAAGACATGTATCCAAAGCTAGGCCTCTTGATTGTTCTTCTGCAGTATTCTCAGGGTCATCACTTAAATCATTGTGTTGATTCTCATTGCTCTGTTCTTCAGTATTCTCATTTTGACTGCTGCTCTCAACATCCATTTCCTCATCAGGAACACTGACGTCATTTGCGGACTGTTCATGCTCATTGAACATTTCTTCTTCTGAGAGTGCTGCATTAATGATGATATCTTTATATTCTGAATGCATTTCCTTTAGTTTTCTTAAAGCAGACAAGACCTTACGCATGTTCAAAGTCTGAAACTGATAGTGACCTTGGTAGCACAGACGTCTTTTCAGTTTCACTGTAAGAAGCTGTGATTCACTTCTGGGCCTTGGTAAACAATTTACTGTTGTTTCCACTTCAGATGCAACAGAAATTACAGCTCCTTTTATAGCTCTCTGTTGGCCTTTAGGAAGTGTTAAAATTTTCGCAAAGGGAATGTACTTTGCAATGACATGTCTTTCTAGAATATTCAAATCACACAGTTCTGAAGGAATGGGAGTGAACTGAAGCATATTAGCTAAAGCAATATCTGGCATTGTACCTCTCAAAAGCGTCGTATGGCAGCTGTGACAGATCCATTCTGTTTTCATGTTCTCCAAGGCACATCGATCAGGGCAGTCAGAGCAGATGTGAACATAGTTTCCAGTCAAGCAAAGTGCAGCAACTGTAGGATTTTGTTTATATTTATGCAATTCACAATTGCGCACTTGATTGGAGAAGAGTGCTCTGGCGCAGCATGTGCAGACATAAGTTGGCCCCTGTTTTACAACATCTCTGAAAACATTTAAGGCTCTTAACATGCCTGGATCTTGTACTATGTCATGCTGGCTATCTTGTACGGTTTCTCTCTGCCGCTGCATCAAATAAATTTTTTTGTATTTGTACTTTATTTCTTGTGCACTATGTACTTTGTGAAGTACCTTAAGGGCAGATGTTTTGCATTTAGATTTGAATAAATAATATTCTTTCTGACGAGCCCTGAAATGAGCATCACAGTGATAATGCTGTTTAAAAATGTCCTTTCTTCTTTTATAGAAGTTAGGATCATTTTTGCATCGGTTTGTGTAATGGTCCTTTTGCCTTTGCCTAAAAATTGGATCTTTTAAATATCTGTCAACAAGATTTTGCTTAAGCTGTTCCTTATACTTAACATTGTCCCTGTAATTCTGAATGATATAGTTCTTTTGTCTCTCTCTGAATTGTTCCAGATTCCTGTAATTCTGAATGATATAATTCTTTTGTCTCTCTCTGAATTGTTCATCACTTTTGTAATTTAAGGTTATTTTACACTTTTTATTCTGTCTGTATTTTTCATTATTTTTATAGTTGTTTTTCATTGCTTGTTTGCGTTCTTCTCTATAAGTAATATTATTCCAATAGTTGTTCTTCATGGCTTGGTTTTGTCTTTGTCTGTATTCACTACTTGTTTTATAATTATAGACTTCACGTACAGCCTGTTTTTTGTCATAAACACCATGCCTCTGAACCATTTCTTTATGCCATTTTTTATAGTATAACTTTCTTTTTCGAGTCTTGTTCAGTTTTTCTGTCTGCTTGACTGCGAATTGTGAATTCTGGTGATTTGGAGCTGAAAATGGCAATTGATCCTGTGACAATATGTTATAAGAAAGTTCACTCAATGGTAAATTTTTAGATTTATCTTGATTTTGAGTGACAGTAATTTGAACTTCCATTTTATCTTTATAAAGCAAGTGGGCTTGTTCATCAGTTGATGTGGCTCTGTTAATAGCAGTCTGAGGGAGTTGTTGAACTGGATCTTGGACTTGAACATGTAGGACATCAGTAGACAAGCATTGTTCATCATTTGACAGATCTTTCTTCTCAAATGTGAAAGATGGTTGCACATCAAGTTCAAGGTCACCGCAGTTCGGGGAGACTTCAGTCAAGTGGGCTTGTTCATCAGTTGATGTGGCTCTGTTAACAGCAGTCTCAGAGAGTTGTTGAACTGGATCTTGGACTTGAACATACTGTTGTGGGGCATCAGCAGATGAGCATTGTTCATCGTTTGACATAGCTCTGTTCTCAAATGAGACGGATGGTTGCACATCATTTTCAAGATCACAGCAGTTCAGGGAGACTTCAGTACATACACAGCTTTCAGTCATCATGCTAATGAATGATACAGGCAGCAGCTCAAACGCTTCCTGGTCTCTCAAATCAAAACATCCTTGATACAATATTAAAAGCCTGTCCACAAGATCCTGTAATTGATAAAACGTCAGGAATACCGCTGTGCCTGTGCCTTCTTCAACAGGCATTCCATATATAGATCTGCAGTGAGAATCAAAATAACCAAACCTCCCTGATCGATCTCTGAATACAGCGATACATGAGTTTCCACACAACAGCAAAGCATCACTGACATCGGCTCTGAGACACTGCAAAGTATTCTCAAGATTTTCATAGTTGCCTAGTGCAGGGGTATCTCTCAGAAATCCAAACCTCTGGGGATGTTTCAGGATGTTGTAGCAGCGAGTGTTTGTCTCAATTATCTTTGGTAGCTCGTCAAAATTTAAAAAGTTACCCACAAATTTTCCTTTGCTCTGCAGAGCTTGTTTGACACTAGTGTAGACTGCATCACCTTTCTGTAAAATGCTATCTAAATCGAAACTCTGTAGCTCATTTCTTTCACTATGGACTGCTAGGAACATTAAGGAATTACAAGTACACTGACGTCCTCTGGAGTACACATTGTACCTCGCATCGGTCTGACAGTGAGACGCTTTAACAGACAGCACGTATGGGTTTTCCTCACTCATACCTGATACAGAGTTGGTACTGTTAGTGGTGCCCAATGAAGATTGTAGCTTTCTGCGCTGTTTCTGAGATTCACTTCTCTTTCCTTTTCTTGGCATGGTGATGTTTCAGTACTGGAATCAAGCAAATGTGTCTGAGTAATGGATAAATATATTGATGTTCACTTATACTTGAAATGGAACACAGATAATGCTTTTATGTAGTTCTACAGAAAAGTTCAATATTTGATATATAACAAGACAACAGTAAATGAATTCATTTGAAGTTAATCAAAAAAAGATTTTGTACTTTAAAATTGTTGATATTCCAACGTTGTGAAATCTGGAAATTTCTTCACTCTTTCTGAATGTGTAGTTCACTATTCTCACCTGGGTTTGATGTTCAAGCTTTTCACAATCAGGTTTTTCACAATCAGGTTTTTCACAATCAGGTTTTTCACAATCAGGTTTTTCACAATCAGGTTTTTCACAATCAGGTTTTTCACAATCAGGTTTTTCACAATCAGTTTTTGGTTTTCAAAGAGTTTTTGGTTTCAAGTATTTTCGGGTGGCTTTATTTTTCAAGATGCGTTAGCAAGCATGCATTTGCGTTTGGGTTCATGCGTTTTGGGTTTTGCGTTTTGGGTAAGATTGCGTTTTGGGTTGCAAGCAAGCGAAGCAGCAAGCAGTGCAGCAGCGTTTGGGGGTTTAGCAGCCAGCAGGTTGTTTTTTGGTTTGGAAGAGAAAGAACAGAATGGGCGAGAGGTAGAGATTGAAGCAAGATAAATGTTTGAGTGAAAAATGGATATAAAGGTATGGATAGGACAGAACAGAACAGGACAGTTAAGGACACACACACAGAAACACACACACACAGAAAAGAACAAGTTAATAACATTCTTATTCAACAGGAATATAAAATTGCACTTAAAAAAAAGACTAAGCAGTTAAATAAATTGTAATAATAAAACAATTCTAATATAATAATTTATAAAATGGTTACTTACTGTACAGAGGGGGGCAATGTAATAAAAAATTTATACAAAATGCATATGGCTGAATTAGATTTGTATGAAATTAACTGCATTTATGGTTGATGATTGGGATAGCAATAGCTATTAGATTAGCAATAGCCTAAATTTAAAAATAGTTCTTACATCGATGGAAATAAAGATGTCCAATCTACTGTAGGAAAAAAGACACCAGTTTTGTTCAGATCTCACACAAATCAGGTTGTTCCTTTAAGCTATGACACCTTGTTTTTACTCAACACATTTACATGAACTTTCAAATGCCTCTCAAAATAAACTTTATAATTGTTACTAATGGCTAAATGTGTCATCTCATTATTCTATATACAAACCCGTTTCCAAATAAGTTGGGAGACTGTACAAATTGTGAGTAAAAAAGAAATGGAATAATTTACAAATCTCATAAACTTATATTATTTGATATGTCATCTGTTGTATTCTGAATAAAATACTGAAATTTGAAACTTCCACATCATTGGATTCTGTTTTTATTCACAATTTGAACAGTGTCCCAACTTCTTTGGAATCAGGTTTGTACATTAAAGGCTATGACGTCTATGTAAAGCTACAGAATATGTAGAACTGTACATTTCAAAATAAAGATATGTCTAATTAACATGTTGTGCGTATGTTACTTGCATAGACAGCCAACGCAGCCTCAACCCTATAAATAAATGAAAATAAATAAATATCTACAAGGGCTGATACTGGTACCTGAACGATAGTTACATTTTGACAATTCACATGTTTCTTTGAAGGTTTTTTAATTGAGAGTGTGAAATAAAAAGAACTCTTTTTAAAAAATTTGCTCATTGTAACTTTTTGCCAGTACTGGGTATTTATATATATATATAGGGGTGGCACGGTTCGGTTTGTTTCACAGTTTTAGAGTCACGGTTTTCCATACAGTTCAGTATGTGCTATGTTTATTGCAAAACGATACTTTCTAATAAATAAAAAAAGAAGAATATTCTATCCAACTACAAGCAACAACACAAATAAATACAATAGAGTAAAGATACAAACAATAAACAGTGATTTTCTTCTTTTTTTTTAGGCAGGTCTAGCATAAGTTTTTAGGTACAGAAATTGAATAAAGTAATAAAATGTAAAACAGCATTGCATTTTGCAGGGAATAAATTAAAGATTATTCTTTATTAAAGTTACAAAAGCTTTTTAATCAAGAGCAGTGAGAGATTTCTTTGTTGTTGCTATTCGATTAATATAAAGACTGTCACTTTAAGAGAATGCACTGATACAGCAGGCCTATGCTCAGCTGGCTATGTCTGCTGTAGGAAACTAACCTAGACGGGCATTTTGACATAATTTTTGTGTGAATTTGTCCATTTAAACACAATACTTCAGAGAGAGCTTAATATTTGTGAGCGTTCTCAGGCGTGGGTTTGCGCGCTTCAGGTGAGCGCATGCAAAAATCTTCTCTCTGCACGTGCGAGCTCGCATCCTGTGGCTCTTGAATGTGTAAACTGTCAAAAGTTTAAATATCTTTAGTTTAAGCGCATATTAACGTGTGCTTATTCAGGTCTCATCTGTGCGCATGCACTATCAGCACCCGGATGATGACGGAATAAATGACTGCTCATATTCCAGTATATTTCAATCACATTAAACAAGAGGAAAGTGTTTGTCCAGGGTTGTTTTTTTGTTTTGTTTTTCCTCATCGCTGTTGTAATGTCTGGGATTCCAGAATGCACATCCATCAACAGAAACATATATTAGATCATGAACCCTGTTTGTTTTACGTGCTATTTATAGCAAACCTTATTACAGATTCTTTGTCAGATTTAAGTTGAACCACGGTCCCAGGGCGTGCCGAACCATGTGTGGTCAACCGAACGGTTCAGGTTTTTCTTTTCAGCAAACCGTGCCACCCCATTTAATAAATAAATAAATAAATAAATAAATATATATATATATATATATATATATATATATATATATATATATATATATATATATATATATATATATATATATGTATGTGTGTGTGTGTGTGAATTACCTTTTATAGAAGGTTCTGAGGACCACTTGGCAGTAGGGAGGACAACACAACCTAAAAAATATAATAAATAACCATTAAGATCTTCTGCACACAAATGTTATTTAATGTTAAGTACTTGCTGAGATAGCATAGATGCAAAACCTTATGCTGGGTACACACCAAAAAAAAATTTTCACATCTTATAAGATTTTCAAAATGTGATAGAACACAATTTGAAATTGTTTAACCATTTAGTTCCTGTAGTGTGTGGTGTGCCATGATGTGACAAAGACAGCACACCACAAACGGATTTTCAACCAGAGTCTCAATCTGTCAACTGTGCAAAATCTTGGGAGACTTCAGAATAAGCATAGCGGACGATATGCAGGAAGAAATTGCAATGATAGTGTGTGGAATGATTTTCATAGAAAATTCATGGAAAAAAAGAAAAGATTTTGGGTGAAGTCATGGAGACGGTGGTAACATGGTCTGTATAAGTTACAGATGATTTCACTTTGTGCTGTACCATGACTTCTTCCGTCTTCCATCATCTCGCTTTCTGATTGGATATTGTTTCGTTTCACTTGATTATCTCCAGAGCTTGCACGCGTTTGTCCTCGGGGTTCCCCCAACACATCAGGATTTCTGATCGTAAGTATTAAACATGTTGAATATTTACTATTTGCAATTGGGGTGGCTCCTACATTCTTCTGATCAGGTTCGGACAGTCTTAACACATCTCACACCAAGGGAAAATCTGATAAGATTATTTTTTGGTGTGTACCCAGCATAGGAAAAGTTAATGCCAGACAGACAGTTAAAGGATAACTTACCACAGAGGACGCAATGATCTGGCAACCAAAGATGCAGCCAAAGGGAGAAAAAGAAGAGATCACTTATATGATTCAGTAATATGCGAATCTATTACATAGATTTGAGTGTACTGACATGTATTAAAATAACTTATTAAACAAATTGTTGATCTGGATACATAGATAAATTATTGATTTACCACAAAGTTACAAAACAGCAACAAATTAAGGCAAATGCAATCAAACACATCACAATCTATGTCCATGTTCTTCGTCTCTGTAAATCATTCTGTTGTTATAATATTTGAAACTATGTGAAGGTAGGTTTTTGCAGTGATAATTAAATGCAAATATGGAGAATCTGTTAGGCTGTCAATCAAATACTTACACAGCAGGAGCAACAGCTTCTTTGCACAAAAGGAAAAGAAAGAAATAGGTCAAATACAGGTGCAGATGGACATGAGCATGAGTTGTGTAAGTGGCATTAAGTTTGTCTTGTAAGTAGCTTTAGTTGCTATTGCAGTAAAAACTTGAGCATTAACACATGATCATTTCTTATATTCATACTATCCATTAGCATTGCATTAGAAATATACATCATTCTTATGGAAATACCTGAGATTAATTGAAGAACACAGACAAACCATTGTTGTCAACGGCTGTTTATTGTTTCCATAGTTCATAAGTCAATATCTCTATTTTACCGCGATATGAGAGATTCATGACATCCGTATGAGGCGGTCACTGGACGTGTCTTTAGAGATCTACACATTATTTTCTATTAGTCTACCCACACCGGCGGCTGCCAGCTACGTCATGTTTTACTTGTTGTAGGCATATGGTTGTTTGAGTTCTAGATTCGGCGCGAATATTCCCAACTTCACCTGTGGACTTGCTGCGCGAGGGCGCCCTCCGGCGTCGAGTATGAATGAAACAGACATTGATCATGTTTAGCGCTTCAAAATGCTCACATCACCTTGCTTTTTGGTAAACATAATACCACTCTCAAAATAAATGTGAAGTAAACATATAACAATCCATCAATGCTTGTCCAATTAAGCCCACTTTTGAAGTCGAGGGACGTTGTTTAGTCACGACCGTACGGGAGGAAACTTATTTTTTCCCTAAGTGTAACGTTAACTGTTACCTTGAGTTATACATCTGGGGCTCATTTCAAAACGTTTAGTACAAATACATAAAGCTAACCACTTCAAATTCATTGACCCACACCTATTTTGATAATCTTTAAATGAAATATTACCTCAGAAATATTTCAGTACTCACCTGAAGGAAGGACCACTGGACCGGATGAATCCAGAATGATTGACAGCTCATTAGTTATGCAGTTCCAGTGTCTCATTGGCCAGCTGGCTGCTATATTCGTTTTCCATTTAAATACTAAACCCTGATACACTTATAATCAAGTTTAATTAGTCAAAATACATTTAAAAGTCATTAAAAGTAAAAAATACAATAAATAAAAATAAGTAAAAAATGTAATCAAAACGCGCCCGCGCACACACGCGCAGGAGATGCGCGCACCCAGTCAGTTAATAAAAAACGGAAATGTTTCATTAATACATTAGGCATCAACTAGACAAGATAGAAATCAGCAAAAAAGGGGGGAAATATGAAATAGGGTAATTTATTGTTAATTTAATAACATTTGCAGGCAAAACAGATTTAATAGGGATTTATTTTAAATTAATTACAAGTTAAAAATATTCATCAAAGCGAGCTCACACACAAAGAGCAGGAGATCCGCCAGAGTCTGTTAAAAACTGTGCAAAGCCTTTTTAATTTGAAATAAAATTAAAGTTTAAAATATGAAGTACAATACATACAATTAATTCAAAGTTAAAATATTTATTACAATAAATAAAAATAATTACAAGTAAAAAATATTTATCAAAACGCGCACACACAGACAACGCAGGAGTTGCTTATAATATCATAAAATCACAAAGAATATAATAACAAATAATATAAATAAAATTCCTTATCATTTAAAGAAATTAACACGAACACGCGCGCGCACCCGGAGACACACACAAAGGGTGCGAGCAGCAGGATTCCCGCTTAAAAGACGTGCACAGCCAGTCTTCTTCAGTCCGCAGCAGTTCTCCACCGCTTACCAGAGAAGGCGCTATTGTTCCCCTGCTGAATTATAAGGTGAGACAGAAGATATAACATGTATTTTAAACACTGTGTATTTAGAAATGTTATTTTACAAATAAATGAATAAATACAAATAATAAAAAAGTCAGAAAAAAAGCTCTTTCCATTATCTGACAGGAAATTTCATTTTCTGAGGAAAAATTTTACTTCATTAGAAATTTTATCAATGACTTTCAATATATAAATCAACTAAATGAATAAATAAATAGATTCCTGTAAAATATTAAGTTAAAAAAGAGAGAAGTCCTGTCAGAGTATGAAGTTTAAAAAATAAATCCTGTCAGAGGCTGCTCGTTTTCCCCTTCCTGGCAGGAAATGTAATTCTCTGAGGTAAATTTTTATTTCACAAGCAATGTATTTGCGTGATTAGCTTATTAAATGGAAGTTGATTAACATTTCTTGCGATGTAAATATTTATATAAAAAAAAAAAAATGTTAGGTATTGAAAAAGGGGCCGTCTATAGGGTTATGGCTAAGGTTGAGTTCATTTTCTGAGGTAAAACTTTACTTCATTAGAAATTTTACTTCATTAGATTGTATTTTTGAAATACATTCCTGTGAAATATGAAGTAAAAAAAAAAGATAATTTCACAAATTAATGAAACACTATAAAGAAAACGAAAAAAAAAGATATTATGCAATAAAGTACAGTAATAGAAATATGGAAAGAAAAATATATAAATAGTAAATTAGTAATAACATGTTATAAGTAGGCTATATATACAGGTCATGAATTATATTTTCATGTTTTATAAAGTCAATAGAAACATTGTGAAAGTTATAACCATACCTTTTTTGTATTATTCTTAGGATGGCAACCCCCTACAGTCAGCAAGCACCGCTGAAAGTGAAGTGTGTGGGTAGCCGCAGGAGCCAAAAGGCTTTAAATTTTGTCACAAAAGACAATATAATTGATGTTGGCGCATACAAGGTGACCACACTGTCAGCCCTCACTGATGGACAAACATGGTACACCTCAATAAAAAATGGAAGTGACCCAGAGTTTGAAGAGGGTGGGTCATATATCATAAAAAATTATACCCTCTCAAAACAATATGGCCGGCAGTGTATTTTTTTAAACCGGACCAGCAGGAAATTTAAAACCTCTCCATTGGCCATAACCGAGGATGCAGAGAGAGCTGCTAAAGAGGTCCTCTATCCTCCTTCCCCATTTGTAACCGGGGAAGAACAGGAGATCTTCACAAGACCTGGGTACCTGAGTCTGCGGGGCAATATTGAGAAAGTTAGTGAATTTAAAAGCACATTTGAATATCTAGTACATTATCCTGGTTTACTTAACCTAGGCAAATGTAAGCTATTATAATTGTGTTTCTCAATTACAGTTCTAGAGTACCCTAACACTCTTATTTGAGATACACATTTAGATGAATTAACCTTGATTGGGAATAAATAGAAAATATTCAGTGTTGGGGATACCTGAACCAGGGCTGAGATACACTCATCTGTGACACTGGGCTGTTGTTTTCCAGTTGCAAGTGGCCAGGATGACTCGGGCCCAGTATCCCCTCCTGGACCTTTCTTTGAGGTCTGGAACAAAACTCCTGGAGGTAACTTTGTGGAGAGAAGAGGCGTTGATGGACCTGTACGTCGGGGATAAGGTGGAGATCAGCCACCTAAGGGCAAAAATTCAGCCCAATGGAGGAGGCAAATTTGACTCCTCAAACTATACGACTGTCAAGGTAAACAAATATAAATTTCAAAGGTTATCAAAGACAAGTAAACAGTCATTAATAAAAAATAAGAACAAATAATACAACTGCAAGCATTGAAATCTTGTGAAACATAATCAATGCATTTTTACTGTTTATAAAAAATCTAACTGTAACACTAACCTTAACCCTAAGTGTGGATGTTTTTTTTTTTCTTTTCTTTTTTTCACCAGATCGTTGAGCGCCAGATCCTCGAAGCGGTGCTGACAATTATCGGAGTGTCTGAGGATGATAACAATATGCTCATCCTGTTGGACAGTAAACTTGAAGACTATGCTGTACCAAGCCATTTTTACCATGGCAGTATAAATGACTTGGTACAGCAGCTGCCAATTACACTGAAAGTCCAGCACATTCACAATCGTGTGCTGAAACTTGAGGCCGTGGATACAACTGAGGCCGCAGAATCCCTGGAAACAACTGAGGCCGCAGAATCCCTGGAAACAGCTGAGGATGCAGAATCCCTGGAACTTATCGAGGCCGCAGAATCCCTAGAAGTCGAAAACACTGAGGCTTAAAATCAGTTTTTGTCATGATCATCAACTTTTATTTTTGTTTTTAACTTTTGGTTTTGTTTTCGTTCTGATTGTTTTCTATTTCTAAATGTTCTCAGTATTTTACATATTATTAAAGACTGTTTGTTTGAATATCATGTTGTATGCTTCTTTGCATTCACCCTATTACATTACAGTTTGTTTGTTTTTATGGGGTATTAGAATGTTTTTTTTTTTTTTTTTTTTTCAATTTGATTTCATTTTACAAAGAAACGTAAAATGCATGATCTGTTCTCTGATTGTTTCAGGAAAAGATTCGAAGCATCAGGAATGTTGCAAACAGTGCCATCTTGTGGCAGGTCAAACCCCCAGATGTTTACAGCTCTGTTGTTTTATCAACTAAGCACAAAAAAAACAGTAATAATAATAATAATAATAATAATAATAATAATAATAATAATAATAATAGTGTTTAAATAAATTAATGAATAAAATCTTTCTGGATAGTGTTTCTGTCAATGTGTAAACAGGCGTAAACAGGCCTACGACCGATCTAAATTATCCAAATTTGATGCCCATTTATTAGCAACATTGCTCAAAAAGTTGCCCCGTGTATTTACTTTCATAGTGTACGCTTTCACTACTTGATTTGGTCGAGAATGAAAGCCCCTAGAATTCAACATTAGAGGCAAAAATGCCTCTATAAAAATATTTATATAATTTAACAGATGAATTTATCTATTATCATCTCAAAGAGTAGCGATTTTATACAACAGTTCTATAAATGATGTTTTATTAGTAATTACTTACATTTTAGACACATGGTTATCCGTTTTTGCTTATATTTCGTAAACAAAAATAATTCCAAACAAGTGACAGCATGGTTTAACTTGGACTCCACGTGGTGTCTTATTGGATGAATCATTCAGACTTTTAGACGAATCGGTTGACGAATGAATCAATGACTCGACTCGCTGCTTCGTTCATGAATAAATAAGCTGTTTGAATGAATCTGTTTAATCTCAGTGACTCGCTTAATAAAAATGAATTGCTGACACCTAGTGGCAGTTTTAATTTCACATTTAACGCACAGTTTTAATGATTTATATTTATAGTTTTAACGTTATGTTTAAAAACAAAGCATTGTTAATTAATTCTTAATAGATAGGCTAATAAATTATTATTAACTCCAAGTGAGTATTGGAAATGACTGATTCATTTGGAAGAATTTGACACAAAAGATGTTGCATGTATTTAACACAGCATTCCCAGAAAGGTTGAAGCGCTTATGATAGCAATTTATTTGACTAATAACTGAAAAAAACATCATTTCTGCCGATTATTGCTCTTCATATTGTTATAATGAATATCGTCAATTAAAAGAATATTAAACATTTTTTTATGTGAGAGGGAAAATGTAATACCTGTATTACAAGAACCACTTAGGAATCAGTTAACTGCTTTTTATGCATTAGAAAAACAAGACATTGCATAAAAAAAACAAAAGGATTATAAATTATTATCTTACTTACATCGTATCTATACTTTTCCTCGAGCGAATTGGCAGAATCCAGTCAGAGGTCATGACTGACTGACTGAGGTGAATAGCACATGTGAACGCAGCAAAAATAACCCGTAGTTCGTTTCTTCATCGGTAATCTGATTGGTTATTGCATTATGAGCTCAACAAAGACTTGTGTGATTGGTGCTCGACGCTTTTCTGGTACATTACAACTGTCAGATTTATCAGAAATGCATTTTGTCATTAAAAACAAAGTTGATTTAATAGGGGGATTTTTAAAAACATTTTTAAAGTTTAAGATGCAGGGAAATTTAGCAATTTATTTCCCTCATTTCCTTCACCTGGTTACTGTGACAACGCACGTTGATCATCACATTAGCTGTTATAAATATAATTAAATATAATTTTCTTGTTGCTATAAAAGTTATGAAGATTTTAAAATATGCTCCATCTATCTATCCATCCATCAAACTTTAAACTTCTAACTAATTTAAACTTTAAACTATTGTAAACTTCTTTTAAAAATCATAAACACATAGATGTTGTGGTGGAAAAATTCATTAACATTGCTTCTGTATGCCCATATATGCATGTTTTCTTAGAATTGCTGTGTAGACACCGTCTCTTATGCTGATGAGAGTTGATTTCATTTTGCCCCAACAACATATAAACTCATGAACTCATTATAAACTCTTAAACCAATAAATTAATCAACTCTGAACTCTTAGACTTATTTAAACTTATAAAATCTAAATATACTAGAATTCTATACAATTTCTAACCCATAGTTACTCATCTATCTATCTATCTATCTATCTATCTATCTATCTATCTATCTATCTATCTATCTATCTATCTATCTATCTATCTATCTTCAAACTTTATCTATCTATCTGTCTATATTCAAACTCTATCTATCTATCTATCTATCTATCTTCAAACTCTATCTATCTATCTCAGACTGAAAACCGTCAAACTTAAAACTTTTTAAACGTCTCAAACTTCTTAAACTTTTCAAACTTTTTCAGACTTTCTGGTCAGGCTTTCTCAAGCCAACTTAAAGTTTGTCTTGACGAACTTTTTTATCTAGTTTATACTACCACACTACTTACCAAGCATGACTAAATGGTTTCAATTCTGCATGCATCCAGACATAACCCACAGAGACCATACAGTCCAGTGGCAATAATTCTGAATGAACTAATTAACATGGATTACCATTCTAACAGCTGTTACTAAATTGTATCTGGAAAAAATCTAAAAGCCTATACATATCAATGTGTGTAGCTGTGGACTAATGCTAAGCCTTTATTTGGCTGAAAACTGGCTTTAGGAGTGTTGAAGTCTTGTTGTGTGAGCTTATGTGTGGCATGCCACTCAGAACTTCCTCTTGAGCGCCACTTCTTTCTCAGCTCTTAAATGGATTTCACATCATTACACTCATGCCCAGAGAACCTAGGGCCAAATCAACCAAAAGGAGTTCGGCCATTAAAACACGACATTTCCACAGCTCTTAAAGCCCTCTTCCCTCATCATTAAAAAGGCTGTGACTCACACGGCACTGACTGATGGATGGGCGCATCCCTTAGGTCACTGTCTTTTCCACACACACACATACACACACACCCTCACACATAGAAAACCCTCCATCCAGGTACCTGGCTTTAGATAAAAACAACCCCTCCCCCCCAAAAAATAAAATAAAAACAAAAACAAAACAATAATAATAATAATACTGTGAATCCCTTTGAGGAACCACTGACCTTAAAACTGACCAGCACTCTTTGGAAAAATGAAGACCCCTCAGGTCACATTATTAATACAGTCATTCTACTATACTGTCTCTCTTTTGTGTGTGGACACACATCAACAGTGTCTAGTCATGCCTGAGCTACACAATCACTTAGAAATAAATGAAACGGAAGTTTTGGACATTTTGTGCTAATCTGGTCCGTTGTGGTTTTTTTCTTTTCTTTCTATTTCATTTCACTAGGCTATAGCAAAAAGACAATTCAATTCAAAAATGGAATTTAGTTTAACATTTACTCACCCTCACATGATTATGAACCTATTTGACTGACTTCGTTCTTTAGAGAGATGTTGATTAATGTACTGGTAACTCTTTTTCATGTACAATATACAATGAATCAAATGGATGATAAAAATAGTTTGTCATCATAGCTCAAAGCTTTGTGTGACTTCCTTTCAATGGCTGTTAACTTCTGCAAGCAGATCATTGTGTCTGCTGTTTGAATTTGAGAACCCAATCAATCAGATTCATGAATTAATCATTCAGATGCATCTTTGTGAAGGTTAAATGTACCATTGTTTAACTGAATCTTCTCAGCTGGAATCCAACCACTTCAATAGTAATCAAAGTGATAGGGAATTTCATATTATGTATTTCCCCATGCAGATTTCGCAATGAGTTGAAGTTTATCTGGCAATTTCCACACGTTTACCAACAGAGCAAGTGTCTTCTGTGTGACGCTATTCTCAATAGACAATGAATGGACCTTTTTTAGCCTGAAAATTTTGATAATGTGACCATAACAAAGAAGAAAACATAGGGGTTTGTATGAGCAACATAAGGATGAGTATATAATGACAGATTTTCATTTTCAAGTGAACTAATGTTTTAACAGTAACTGTTCTGGGATCAGAGTGGCAAACCTTCACACAGATTTTCTGACACAGTCGAAGAGACACAATTTTTTAATCTTTCCAGCTTTTTCTCTCTCTGTTTTTCTGATCTAGAGATGAGTAGGAGTGTTCCCCTGTGTGTGTGTGTGCGCGTGTTTACACCCATATACTCAGGGTTAGGGCTCTGTGGGGGTGTAAAAGTGGGGCACCCTCCAACCTTGCTCCATGTCCCTACGGCAAGTGAGCTGTCAGGAAGTGTTGGGGGAGTGATGCGTTGCCCCATCACCCCTTCATCCCCTTAAGTGCCAACAGAGCCTCTATAGTCTCATCTTTCCTTCCTTCTCTCCATCCCTATAGGCTGTAGTGTCTGTTTGGCTGTTTGTCGGCATGCAGATGCTTCATGCCCACTCAAAGCACCAGGCAAACGGCATTCTGGGGGATTTACAGGCTTTGAAATCGGCTGTCAAAACGTCACTGTGAAACATGAAGCCGTGGAAAAGATGTGCCAAGAGAGTCACCCAAGTCTCCCGAGATAAGAATACACTCAAGGCAGAGAGACAGATGAATTTGGGACTAGCAAAACTTTGACAAGTAAACACGTAAAAATATATGATTTTATGCATGTGACTAGAACATCAGTATTTCATTTTCCTGATGTTCACAGGGCAGTTTCCCTGGAGGAATGTAGAATGCGCACAAACAGAAAACCAAGCATGGCAGGATATGATCCTTACAGGCTCACATCTGCACTTCAAAACTGGATGCCTTTCATAAGTGGAACTTGGGCTGTGTGGCCAATGGGCTATGTGGCTAGATGGCAATATGTGGTCAACTTAGCCAACTTGACACTTGATGTTTCTTTGAGAATTTTTTAAGAGTGTCTTTGGATCACATCAAGTGTTTTCCTACACTGGAAAGGTCAACATAAGGAAAAATAAAAACTAAGATTTTCAGTCTAGCATCATAAAACTGTGTTCCTGTGTGTGGAAATGTGCTGGCCTTTATTATAAAGACATTTGTTATACTGTATTTCAAATAAACATTAACAATGATGGTACAGACTTTTCCCCCAATAAATGCTAAAAATAAAAATCTCTCATTAATCTTCTGCAAAATTTTGCAGGCAAAAAGGTTAATTGTCTATAGTGAATAGTGTAGTGACATATGAAGCATATAATCAACTTTAACCCGTTATAAAATCTGTGTGAGTAAATAGTGCCCTCACACAAAATTTCTGACACTGAACTATAAAACACCGCCCCCCCCCACCCCCAGATCCCACATCCCCAGGACCTTCCACCCCCACCCCCGCACTAACATACGATTACATTGTAACGGGTGTCTGAAGCTGGAATCGAACCCAGGTCTTCTAGTCAACTGAGCTCCCTGTTTACCACTGGGCTATGGTGAGTGATAGATATCCGTTGGACCCAAGAGCAGAAGGATAACAAGCAGGCTTTGTCGATCAAACAAAAGGGTTTTACTGTAGGCTCCAAGTTCCCAAAGAACAACATAAGAGAAGCCGTGCTTCCTCAGTGAAAATACAAAACAAAAGAAGAACAGTAACAAAACCAGAAGTCTAACAAACTCGACTTTCTAGACAAGGATTACACACGATAGGTTAGCTCAAGATTGAACACAAGTCTAAGGAAGAGGCACACTTAAATAGGCAGAACACCAACAAGATAATGACCAGCAGGTGGTAGAAATCAGTTCCTAATTAGTGATGACCCAGAGAGTTCTACAATGGCTGGGCCACCTAGCGGATGGGAGAGTCATTACACCTCATGAGTGGCAGCGCCAACTAATGGTTGGGAGAGTCATTACATGGGCAGCAACTAGAGGCTGGAGCCTTACAGGAGCCCCTCCTCCACGAACGGCTCCTGACGTTCCCTTAGCGATGTTGACCATGACGGCGGAACTCCCTGATGAGATCTGGATCGAGGATATCTCGGGCTGGCACCCAGGACCGCTCCTCTGGGCCATACCCCTCCCAGTCCACAAGATACTGGGTCTTCCCACGGACCTGGCGAGAGTCCAACAGTCGACTCACGGTATAGGCCGGCTGACCCCCAATGATGCGAGGAAGTGGAGGGGGTTTCCTAGATGGGGACAAAGGAGAATAGATTACAGGTTTTAAACGGGAGATGTGAAAGGTAGGGTGAATGCGCATGGACTTGGGTAGGAGGAGTCGGTAGGACACTGGGTTGATCCTCTTGAGGATCTTGAAAGGCCCGATGAAGCGAGGCGCTAATTTCCGAGACTCAACATGCAGAGGTAAATCTCTAGTGGATAGCCACACTCTCTGTCCTGGCCTGAAGGATGGTCCAATTCTACGGTGCTGGTTCGCATGCCTCTGCTGTTGTCGAGTGGCTCTTAATAGGGCTGCTCGTGCTCTCCTCCACGCCCTTCGACACCTCTGGACGAGATGAGCCGCAGCTGGTACACGGACCTCGGTATCTGGTTCAGGGAACAGAGGGGGGGGGAAACCAAACTGACATTCAAAAGGGGACATGCCCAAGGAAGAGTGATGTAAAGTGTTGTGTGCAAACTCAGCCCAGATCAACTGAGAGCTCCAGGCGGTCTGATTGTTAGACACCAGGCATCGAAGAGTCTTCTCGATCTCCTGGTTGACCCTCTCAGTCTGTCCATTTGATTGGGGGTGAAATCCAGAGGACAGGCTAATGGATGCCCCAATGAGGTTACCGAAAGACCTCCAGAATCGGGAGGTGAATTGTGATCCCCGGTCAGACACCATATCTTGGGGAAAGCCATGGATTCTGAAAACATGTTGCATCAACAATTCCGCAGTCTGGCCTGCTGTGGGAATCTTGGGTAATGGTATTAGGTGACAGGCTTTAGAAAATCGGTCTACCACCACCAGAATTACAGAGTTACCTTGAGACTTGGGTAGACCAGTTACAAAGTCCAAAGATATGTGGGACCAGGGGCGTCTAGGGATGGGTAGTGGGTGCAACAGGCCATGAGGGTGGCTTCTGGGTTCCTTGTTCTGGGCACACACAGCACATGCAGCAACAAAAGCCTGAACGTCTCGTTGCATGTTGGGCCACCAAAACCTTCTCTGGATGAGTTTCAATGTCCTTGTGCTCCCAGGATGGCCCGAAGAAAGAGAAGCATGGCCCCACTGTAACACATCAGAACGCACAGTATCAGGTACAAAAAGGCGCCCGGGTGGGCCATTACCTGGGTCAGGATGTTGCTGTTGGGCCCTCTTAACTGCGGTCTCAACTCCCCACTGAATAGATGCAACCACTCTGGAGCTGGGTAGGATAGGCTCGGGTTCGCCCTCCACTTCTGGTGGATCGAATTGTCTTGAGAGGGCATCAGGCTTTGAGTTCTTAGAACCTGGGCGATATGAGAGGGTAAAATCAAAACGATTAAAGAAGAGGGCCCAACGAGCCTGACGTGAAGTTAACCTCTTGGCCTCACGGATGTAGGTGAGGTTTCTGTGGTCTGTCCAGATAAGGAATGGGTGCTTGGCCCCCTCCAGCCACTGTCTCCACTCCTCAAGTGCCAGCTTTACTGCCAAAAGTTCCCGGTTACCAATGTCATAATTCTTCTCAGCTGGGGAGAGTCGTCGTGAGAAGTAAGCACAAGGGTGAAGCTTGTGGTCATTTCTAGCCCTCTGTGACAGAACAGCTCCTACCCCAACGTCCGAAGCATCCACCTCGAGAACAAATGGCAACTCGGGATCTGGGAGAGTCAGAATGGGTGCAGACGTGAAGAGCTGCTTGAGTCGGTTGAATGCCTGATCTGCCCTCTCAGTCCAGTTAAAAGGGCTTGATGTCTTCTTGGTAAGAGCGGTCAGGGGTTCGGCAATAGCACTAAAGTTCCTAATAAATCTCCGGTAAAAATTGGCAAATCCCAAAAAGCGTTGGACCTCCTTGGAGGAGCACGGTTGGGGCCAATTAAGAACTGCCTGGATCTTGCCGGGATCCATCTGGAACTTGCCACTAGAGACTATAAAACCAAGGAAAGATACAGTGGGGACATGAAATTCGCTCTTCTCTAACTTGACAAAGAGTCCATTCTTCAGCAGTCGGGACAGGACAGTACGGACATGTTGAACATGTTCTTGATAGGAACAAGAGAAGATGAGAATATCATCGAGATATACAAACACAAACTTGTCAAGCATATCCCGTAGCACATCATTAATAAGTGCCTGAAAAACTGCTGGAGCATTGACTAGTCCAAAGGGCATTACCTGATACTCATAGTGTCCTTTAGGTGTGTTAAAAGCAGTCTTCCATTCATCTCCTTCTCGTATCCTTACAAGGTGGTATGCATTCCGAAGATCCAACTTAGTGAAAATGGTTGCCCCTTGAAGGAGTTCGAAGGCCGTGGTCATTAGTGGCAGTGGATAACGGTTCCTTACTGTGATGCGATTAAGGCCCCGGTAGTCAATGCACGGACGAAGACCACCATCCTTCTTCCCCACAAAGAAAAATCCAGCCCCTGCTGGTGATGTAGATGGACGGATAAATCCATTGTTAAGTGCATCACTGATATATTCTTCCATGGCAGCTCTTTCTGGGGCAGAGAGGGAATAAAGTCTCCCTCGAGGAGGGCAAGTACCTGGTAGTAGATCTATTGCGCAGTCATATGGTCTGTGGGGTGGCAGTGAAGCGGCGCGGGTCTTGCTGAAAACTTCACAGAGGTCTGCGTATTCTGAGGGGACTCGAGACAGCTCAGGAGGAACCACTGGGGCGCCGGAGGATACAGTTCTTAGCTTGGGGATCGTTAACAACTCTGTGGATTGGGCTGTTGGCTTGAGAGGGATGGGCAGCAGCTTGGAAGTGGTTGGGGAGTCAGACTTCGCCAGCAACTCGGAAAAATAACAGGGAGAGAGACTTGAAATACCACAATTAGTACCCCAATCAATCACCGCCCTGGCTGTCCAATCTATATGTGGATTATGGAGGGACAACCATGGGAAACCAAGGATTAAGGGGAACTCTGGTGAATGAATCAAGAAAAACTGTATCCTCTCATTATGACAACCGATTTGGAGATTGAGGGGTGTAGTGCACTGACTCACCTGACCAGAGCCCAGGGGTCTCCCGTCCAATGCAGTTATGGTCAGGGGTTCTTGAAGAGAGATGGGCTGAATTCTTAGGTGTCTGGCTAAAGTATAATCCATAAAATCTCCAGCAGCCCCTGAATCTAGAAAGGCCCGGAGCTTATGATGGTGGTTGCCCCATTTCAGTGACACATTGAGTGAAACCCCAGAAGCTGTTGGTTGGGGGAATGTGATTACTCTCGTCCCAGCCCCCCTCTTCTCGGACGAGAGTTGTCTTTTCCCATCAGCTCAGGGCAGTTGGACCTGAAGTGGTCTGGCTTACCACAGTACAAACAACACTTCTCCCTCATGCGTCGTTCCCTCTCGGCTTGAGACAGTCTGGTCCTCCCCAGTTGCATGGGTTCCTCGAAATTCCTGGGGAGTGGAGGTGCATCAAGGGTACTGCTACAAGCTTGGGGCTCGGGCAGCCGGACCTCCCCACAGCGTTCCCGTCTGCGCTCTCGAATGCGGTTGTCCACCCTGATAGAAATGTCAATAAGGGACTCTAGGTCGGGAGCCGGATCCCGGAAGGCCAGTTCATCCTTGAGTTCAGGGGACAGGGCGTGGTGGAACGTTGCTCTCAGGGCTCGTTGGTCCCAACCGCTCTCAGTGGCTAACGTGCGGAACTCAATTGCAAATTCAGCTACACTCCTTGTCCCTTGAGAGATCTGAAGCAGCCTGTGATCAATTTCTCCCCCACTAGCAGGGTGATGAAAGACCCTCCTCATCTCAGCAATAAATTGGTCACAATTGTCAGTAAGTGGGGATTGTTGTTCCCACAAAGCCGTAGCCCAGTCCAGAGCTTTTCCAGTGAGCAGAGTGATGATGTATGCAACCTTACTGCTCTCCGTAGGGAAACTGTTAGGTTGTAATCCAAATACTAGAGTGCACTGAGTGACAAAGCCCCGACATCTCTCAGGATTCCCATCATACCTCTCTGGTGCAGGTAGTTTTGGCTCAGACAGAAGCCCAGGAACTGGAGGTGCGGGTCTCGCAGCTGGAACATTAAACACTGGAGAGGTTTGAGACTCAGCTCGCTCACCTAGGCGTTGCAGGATCTCAGTTAAGATCTGCTCATGTCTGTGAATGGTGGAGGCTTGACCAGACAAGGCAGCTAATATACGATCCACATTGGAAGCAGGTGGGGCTCCTTCTGCTGGGTCCACTTCCATGGTTCAATCTTGCTGTAACGGGTGTCTGAAGCTGGAATCGAACCCAGGTCTTCTAGTCAACTGAGCTCCCTGTTTACCACTGGGCTATGGTGAGTGATAGATATCCGTTGGACCCAAGAGCAGAAGGATAACAAGCAGGCTTTGTCGATCAAACAAAAGGGTTTTACTGTAGGCTCCAAGTTCCCAAAGAACAACATAAGAGAAGCCGTGCTTCCTCAGTGAAAATACAAAACAAAAGAAGAACAGTAACAAAACCAGAAGTCTAACAAACTCGACTTTCTAGACAAGGATTACACACGATAGGTTAGCTCAAGATTGAACACAAGTCTAAGGAAGAGGCACACTTAAATAGGCAGAACACCAACAAGATAATGACCAGCAGGTGGTAGAAATCAGTTCCTAATTAGTGATGACCCAGAGAGTTCTACAATGGCTGGGCCACCTAGCGGATGGGAGAGTCATTACACCTCATGAGTGGCAGCGCCAACTAATGGTTGGGAGAGTCATTACATGGGCAGCAACTAGAGGCTGGAGCCTTACATACATGCACCAGTCACTTTGTGCCGCATTGGTCTGCTCACTACCTCATTCTCCATGGAACTGGCGTCATTCTACCAACTTATCAGTCAGTTAAATAAAATAACTGCTGTTGAGCCCTTTGTCAATTTAATCAGACTGAATAAGCTTCTTTTTTCACTAAAAATCTTTTATCTGCACTGTTTGTTCACTTCACTGATTTGCACTCTATCTGCCATGTGCCTTGCGCTGCTTTATTTAACTTGATTTTTTATTTTATTATATATTTATTTTTACATTGCCTTATTGTGTAGTTGTATCTACATTTTATATTTGATCTAGATTTTTAGG
This sequence comes from Carassius gibelio, assembly GCF_023724105.1. NCBI lineage: Eukaryota > Metazoa > Chordata > Actinopteri > Cypriniformes > Cyprinidae > Carassius > Carassius gibelio. Next base: position 11,176,553 of record NC_068384.1, read on the forward strand.
CTTTAATGCTAATGTTATCTGTGTGCACCGGGGGTCTGAGAGTAACGCAATTTCGATTCTCTGTATGTATGTACTGTACATGTGGAAGAATTGACAATAAAGCAGACTTGACTTGACTTGACTTGACAACTAATCACAACAATCTAGCATCATGGTAGCAAGCTTTGTACTGATAAAACTACTTATATTTTCTGAGGAATTTGTACATCTAGTTGGAAGATGATTTTTGACTGAGGTAAGCTGGTAAACAACAACTCCGAACCCTATCACATAACATACACTGTCTCTCTTTACCTCACAACCATACATAAAATAAACTCTTGAGAAACAGCTGCATCCCTGAGTGTTTTCTCTATCAGGATTGCACCAGTGCTGCTCTGCCCCCTCACAGTCCTACAGCTAAACATGTGCTTATCACTGAGGAACGTTTGACTTGGTAAAAGCTCACTCTGCAGCACACACACACGCACTTACTCCTCGCTTTCTTTTTCTCTTCTCCAAATGCAAAAATGAAAACTGAATTTAACATTTCTTGAATTAAACCTAAATCTTGCAGGACACAAGGGCATCACTACTTATTTAGTAGGACTTTGCAATGTAGGGCAGCAGAAATGCAGTCGTATCCCCCAAGTAAGAACTCAGGCATCATGAGAATTGTATCCTGAAAGCGAGGTTAAGACAGATGCCTGCACTTCCTTAAAAGTTCATAGGGTCAGTCAAAAAGAAAATCTTCATACTTAAGAATTCATGATTGGAAAGGCAGCCAAATCAAATGCCCATTTAAAAGCAAAGAAAAAACTCTTTGTATGAAAATCTACGCATAGAACCGACTCAAGGAAACACATATTGACTTCTGCCGAAAGAGAAAGCAACTTTAGGAATACATGTTGAATTCTTAAATCAAAAATGTATAAGTATATAAAAAAAAAAAAATCCAAATTCGGTTTGCACAAGATATGAAATACACAACTGAGGTACAATATGTCTGTCTTTGCAGTGACTTTATAGGCAAAACAGATAGAGCAACTAATTCACTAAACAGCATTGACATAGAAGAACAACCTGACATTACAGGAATACAGACAATGCATTCAAACAGAGGAAGGTTTATCTGCAATTCCAGGCTCAGCTCATGGTGATGTGCTCTACTGAATATGTGAAGTGAGAGAATTTGAGTCGGCAGGGATGGATTGGGCTGTCTTGCTCTCAGGGACACCCGGATACTGTCTGTGTGTGGCATAACTAATGTGTAGAGGAGCTCATGGTTCACACAACACAACAGCTGTTATGTGATAGAGCAACTGTTTAAAAAATGGGGCACAACTTAAGATGGAAGAGTTAGGGATGAGAGATGGAGAAAGAGTGAAAAGAGTTTAGGGATTGATATGCAGTGCTATAGAGACACAGACAATCTGATGCATTAGATAGCTTGCGATCCATAAAGACCGTAATTAAAGTTAGTTTCTTGCTTATGTTTTATTTGAATAGAAAAATCTCCAGTGTGTGCCAGTGTGGGACATGCAGCACTACCATGAAATAGGCCTGCACCACAGATTCACTTAAGGTACTTTCTGCAATGATGTCTACATGTCAACATGTAGCTAGATTCATTACTTTAACCACTTGAAAACAGTCAAGAGGACCAAGTCATTCCCAGATACAGAGAATTCACATAACAAATAATTGACTTGATTGATTCAAACTGCAGTTGAGTCTCTTTGTTCAAAACTTTAAATTAATCAGAGCATATAGGCCATTTGTTCACAAATCAGACTGCATTGGTATGTATATTGGTAAGTATATTTGTGAATTGTATTTGTTTGTGAATTGAAGTAGGTCGTGTTTTTATGTTTTTATTTGTATTTTTTATTCACTAACAGTTTATAGGATATAAAAAGCCCAATTCTGCAAAGAAAGCATATGCTATGGTAAATCTTAATTATAAATAAAAAAACATAAAATGTTTTAATAATGATTTACCAAAGGAAGGTTTTTATTTTATTTTAATAATAATAATTTAAAAAAAAATTATGTGGCATAAATGGGCAAGCTCTGATGAAATTGTCATGTCATGTCAATTCCATTACTCCAAACTGTGAGCATATTCAGAGAAATACCAATGAACATTTCTTTATAAAGTAAAATGTATGCATTTTCTTCTAAATAACACCACCCTTCATCAGTGAAACACTATTGTAGACTAATTGTAATTTGTGTTCCATTCATCCGCAACACCAGAGGCAAAGAGGCAAAGAAGAAACGCAATTATAACATATTTGATATGCAATAAATGGATAACAAATGGCCATATATGGAGAAACAACAGGATGTTTCTAGACATACTGTATTAGGGAAGTTCCTTTTGGTTAATTGATTTTAAAGATACAGCCTAGGGGTAAATTAGGATAAACAGAAATAAATAAATAATATAAAATATAAATAAAAAGTTTAATAATGTAAACAATAAGAAAATGTTAAAATGTTTACAAATTTTAGCTTACAGCTTTACACTTTTTAGCTTACAGCTTTCAAATTTTATTCAAAATTAATATTGATTTTGTTGAATTTCTATTAACCCAATTTAATCAAGCCTACATTTTCTTCATACACTTGTTTTTTTGTAGTGTTTTGGGACAGAATAAATAATTTTAATGTCATACATTTTGCTTTCTCAGGAACCCCCCCCCCCCTCCAAAAGAAAAAAAAAAAAAAAAAAAAAAACAAGAAAAGAGATTATAACAGGTTTTGAAATATTTTCAAATGTGTGTTTAAATCGATATTATAGGGCTGTGACAAAGTAGAAATATGGTTAATGATGAAATGTTCCTCTGACTTTTCATTAGAAATTCCTTTTGTAAAATACCCAAAAACAAGTTGGTGTGCCCATGAAATCAACCAAGCTATTCTGACAATCTGTTGAAAAATAAAAAAATAAATTTTAAGTTAGTCAACATCTCTCACACTTCCCATTTTCCTTCTTTGATGAAACTGAGCAAATAAAAAGGTGTGTGTCTGCCTTTATGCCATCTCTGTCTCTCTATTTCTCTCATCTTTTCTTGCTCTATCAGTCTCGAGGGGTTTAGAGGAGTGAGGGCTGTCACAGACATCTAAGCATGTTCTTGCATTTTCAACCAAATAATAAAGCAGACTCTTTTAACCGAGATCCAAAGCTCTGATGAAGGAATGGGAGTTTTGTAAAAAAAAAAAAAAACATTTCTGTGGTGCTGCCACTGACATATTTCTAAATTCCCTGTGAATTTATTCACAAATGCAATCTGTGTTGCACGTGAAGAGTGTAGGAGTTGTGAAATCAAAGGAGTGCGATGGCACCTCAATATCAGCAAACTGAAAAAAAAGTTGAAATTACTTTGGAGATGAGATGAGTCAACCTGTACACATTTTTTAAAAGGTGATTGATATCTGAACCTCTGTGAAAACACTATGAACCTTTTCCATTAACTTGCCAGTGGGGTTTAGCTTGAGCTTTTGCTTTTAGGTGTATCTAAATGTTGACCTTTAATGAAATAAAGCATGCAAACAGAAAACTAATCACAGCAAAATATGCTGTGAATATTGTCTTTTTAAAAGAAACTGAGAAATCCATAATTTCACAAAAAGCTATAGCATGACCAGCCTCTTTGCGACTGCATTACTGCATATCAGGAAATTACAGAAGTTCAATAATGGAATGGTGCTCTGCCTTAAATAAAACTTTAAAGGAATTACATCATTATGAGTGGGCTTCCCCATGGCGCTACTTCAAAGGAAATGTCAAAGCACTCCAAAATGAAGTGCCTCTGATGCCTTTTATATGATGCTTCTGAAATATTGAGACTGCATTGCCACAAATCCGTTTAAAGTTTAAGAAAACTACATAACTCAGGTTTCTTTCAAATCAAACTGCCTCCATAACCCTACTAAATGGTTCGACATTATAAAATGCCAGTTTGTTAAATCAAAGCTGGTATAGTACACTATGAATACCATTAGGCTTTGACAATTTGCTTATGTTATTAATTCACGTTGGATAAAAGCATTTGCAAAATGATATATAAATATATTTCAGTACTATACACGTTTGTTTTAATTTTTTCATTATTAAACATTATTAATGTTCAAGTGAGTTCCCTTAAGAAAAAAAAAAAAAAAAAAAAAAAAAAACAGTACTAGAACAACAGCTTTCTCAAGGACCCTGATGGTCTATTTTTAACCCTATTCATACTTTAAGTAAAAAGGAAGACCAACATTGTGTAAAGAGTGAAAACACTGACCTTAGTGAAAGTAGGACGAATGAAAATTAGGTACAACAGAGAGTGCAAAGTCAGGGAGTGTGTGAATGTGTGTATGTGTAAGAAAAAAACAAGACCTTGGAAAAAGTTCCCAGATGCTTCCATGTAGGAATGATCTTATCATGCTAATGCTGTCCGTCAGTCTGGATTCTGAGTGAACAACGTTAAGGGACATGGCTTGAAGTGATTGGGTATCAGGGGAGAAGCAGTAACAGTCCTGACTGTACCATCTGCTCAGGGCTCAGTCTTACAACGCACCCCAACATGGTCCTCATCTCAGGTACGTCTTCCTTCTCCACTGACAGACAGATTGTGGGAGAGAAAGCAGACAGGGACTCAAGACAACTGAAAGAGGTCATTAAATAGGTCAATAAAGTCATGTTTCATGTGAAAAAGTATGGGAGGGTCACACTCCACTCCATAGTTCAGTAATGAGAATATTGCTCAGGGAATGGGTAGCTTCTTGGGCTGTGGCACTGTCAAAACCATGCTATTGTACTGTTGTAAAACTTCAGGGTTTATGTTTTCTGAGTTTTTGCGTGTATTAATGGATGTGTGATAGCATACAGTCATCTTCTATCTCGAGGACTGTGTTTCAGGATATCCTGCTGAGCGGACCGTCTGCTTTGCTGTCAGAATTCATTGTGCCAGTGTGTGAAAGCTGGTGTAAAGCAGGCGCCCCTCTGATTGTGTGTGTAAGCATTAGTTAGAAATGTAATGTTGCGCTTCATGATGGGGTGTACTGCTGATGAGCCTGAACTTGTTTCCTACATAGAAGCATTAAACTGTGGCAGTATCTGATAGATAGAGAGATATGGATAAGGGAAGAGAGAGTTAGGGAGACAGCTGAAGGATAATTAGTATGATTCTCAGATAGCATAATGAGTTGAGATCATCAAATCTGCATAATGAGAACAATTCACCCTTATCTCTATATGTTCATTCTAATGACTTCTTTATTTCTTGTTTTAATCTCAGAACACTTTGAGTGGGGCAAATGTGAGGCTTTTTACTTTAGCTGTCCTCTTGAAGAAAAGGAAGTAAAATATGCTTTATTATAAGCTCCATATGAACATCAAAGTTGTGCAATGCTTCCTGCCTTTTCATTAGTGTATGTTTTTTTTTATTATTCTGTTAGTTCTGTTAGTTTTTATTATTCTATTAGTTTTTGATTCTGTGCAAAATTGTATTTTATTTTCCATTTGTTAAAGTGCATGGAATAAAAGATTCAAATAATCCATTTGAAATTTCTCAAAGACAGGCATGACTTAATTATCATCATCATACATTTTTAAATGAATTAATTAATTTAACATTATTACTACCAAAAGGTCTTTGAGAATTAACTAATTGAACATACATGTTATATAAGCCCCTTTCACACTGCTGTTCCGGAAAATACTCGGGTAATGTGTCCAGGCAATTGTTCCCGGGTCGCTAGATTTTGCCCCTTACACACTGCCAGTGATGACTGGAATACGTGTTTGTGTTCACACAAAACTAGTAAAGGTCATTACGTGCAATGTACGAGTCGGAAACACTAGACACGTTAACTTTCACTAAAGCTGGCGAATTATCTCAGCTTTAGCGCAGAAAGTGAGAACCTGAGTGGTCTATGCTTCACTTACAGTTTGCACATAATATTTTTTTATGGTGAATGCTGATCTGCCTTCAGAACACCTGGTAAAAGAGTCGCATGATAATGTGCATCATCACTACGACACACCCTTACGGCATTTGTTCTGGCTTTTGTTCACACAACGCTCATTCTGTGTGAACCCAGCAATGTTACTAGGTCCCTGACCCAGGATCAATCCCGGAATCAATCCCGGGATGTGTTTGCGTTCACACAGAAGGTGACCTGGCAATGTTTCAGCAATTTTCTGGGTCCAACGTGCAGTGTGAAAGGGGCTATATAGTGGAAAGATTTCAAGATATACCACGATTTCACGGTTTCAAAACCACTAATATTATCCATTATACTGTTCCTGCATTATGCGCTGTTTTCCATATCTCCTCAAAGACTGAAAAATTAAGAATCCCTCAGGCTGAGTGCAGTGTAGAGAGTAAAGCCCCGTTCACACCGCCAGCGACTTTTTCAATGCCTGTTGCCAGATTCATTCTGTGAAGACACTTGTGGGCGTTTCTACTGCTGTTGCTCTAATATTATTGGTAGACTTCACGTCTTGATATATCTTTAGAAAATGCAATTACAAATATGTATTGCTGGTAAAACTATATATCATTCTAATATGACTTGGAATTAGACTTAAAAGACATAAAAGTGCCATTCTGCTGTTGGAGAGTGTTGCTAAACTACAGCAGTGCTCGTGCATTAAATCATTAACCTAAACTGCTCACTGCATCATATAGCCTAAGTAACAACTTGAACCATAATTGTTTTATATCCATGTATGTGGTTACAGTCAAATCATATAAAATGGTGAAATCGCTCAGGAAATCTGTCCTGTCTTGCTTGCACTCGAGATGGTGACATGTGGGTGCCACCGACAGATTCTTCACTCCTATTGGTGGTCGCTTGATTCGCATCGCGATGAGATGAGCGTGGTTTTCACAGAAACTCTCTAGAAATATAGTAACATTACTTTTGCAATTACTATTTTCTAGAGCAAAGTGATGACCCATCTTATCCACTGGCATCTTATCCCAGTCCCCCTATAGGCCTGTGTGTAGTATATGCATATAAAGTTTGCATGTCAGGGGACACTGGTACATCCTGAAGGGTCTGAGATGAAACTAAATGTAAGCAAAGTGCTAGTCTGATCACAAACAGACCTTGCTAAGAGACTGATATACACAGGAGACAAGAGTAGACAGCTTAACATATCTATTAGGTTTCACTAATGCACACTGCATGCCGTCACACACTGCGGGATCACTTGAGATTGTACAAGTATAATTACGGAATGCATCTATCAGTGGCCAGGACAGGCTCATATTGATGAAGCATCTTGATGTCCATTTTGTCTAAGTGGGAGTTTGCAAATGTCCAGGTTGTAATTGGAACACAGTGAGCTTAAGAGGAACCATTGATCTGTAACTGGCAGGCCAGTTTGTGGCTGTTTTGAGTGATTCAGATCTCTGTGGGGTTGAATTTGAAGAGTATACCAATGTCATTCAGCTTTAATGGCAAATACCAGAGTTGCATTTACCTACACCAAGGAGACGATTCATGGCTTACATGCCCACATAGTGTTTGAATAATACATCAAAATTTCGTTTGGTCAAAGCATTAGCCCATCAGATCCACATGACTTATATATGTGGAAGAAATCAGTGCAAAAACCCAGAGTAAAACGTCCACTCTGATATTTGGGTTGAATTGGAATTATTAATAACATTCTAAGTAAATTTTTAAAGTCAGAAATTACTTCAAGTGTAAGACTGTGAGCATGTTCTCGTGCGGCACGTTCTCACCATTGTAAATACTTTTATACAGTTTAACACAATTTCAGCACTCCTGCTTCGAAGCTGATTAAAACTATGTCAGTATCTAATACTGATAAAAGAAGTGTGATAGTGATATTCACAAATCAGTGACTTGATGACATGTTCAGCTCGCTCTTTCTATCTGACGCATTCTGGTTCAAGAGTTGCTGAGAGTTTGAGTATTTCTTTTTATAGCTTTAATAATTCAACGGATCTGTTGCAAATTACCAAAGCAGTTCTCCACAGAATCTCTGTGTTTGTCAGATGCGAGTGCTTGCAAGCGGGTCACAAGAGCGTATACTCAAGAGGAATGTATGCAATACCCCATTTCATGATGGGAGTTCTTATAGCCATCTGTCCTGTCCCAAGAGCCGTCTTTATTTAGCCCCCACTATGCCCCAAACACACTTCCTCGGCCTCTGACGGAATCTATATACAGTGTGGTGACCCCAACCATTTGTTGATGACTGCAGATATGCAGGAACTAATTGTGTCAGAAAAAGAGTGGAATGCAGTGAGATGTAGTTGTTATGTTGGCAAGATCTGGTTTAGCTGTACATAATTGTAAGTTTTGCTGTATTGAGTGGTAATATAATAATGCAGTATAAGATAGTTCCTTAGTCAGAGCTGATTTGATTTGAGTTTAGTCATATTTGATTTTATCTAAATTGAGATGAGGTTGTGTGATAGAAATAGTCCATTGAATGTTAAAAGCTCATCAGTTCCTGATTTTCACAACAAATGTATTTAAGAGCTGATTTTATCCCCTGAAAATCTGTGACAATACATATTTTCAGTGTTTTGCCAACTGGATTGTTTTTTTGTCCATTATTCATTTTACATTAAATTAGAAATGCTTTATATCTTACCAACTTTTTACCAAATCTTATTATTTTGAAAGTAAACTGTCACAAGGATAAAGGTAGAAGCAAAAAACGAAATTACTAAACTAAAAAAAAAAAAAAAAAAAAAAAAAAAAAAACTGAGTCACATATTTATTGATAAAATTACTTCACACTTTCAATGAATGCTGGAAGTTCTGATTTAAAAGGATAGTTCATAATTTACTCATCCAAACATAATATACAGGTTCCAAAATTGTATGCCCTTAATATGGAAATCAAACAATAAAATAAATGTTTTTTTGACCATACAATGGAAGTCAACTGAAACCAAAACTGTTTACATGTTTGCAAGACCATAAGGGTGAGTAAATGATTGACAAATCCCTTAAATATATATATATATATACACATCTTTCAACTAAACTGAAACTGACATCCAAAATACAAAATCCAATAAATGTCAAACCTAGTTAAACAAAAGCATCAGCTTCTCCTAATAAGGCCCATAAGCTCAATCCCACTGCATTTCTCACTAATTTTGAGAGTCTCACTGTTCTGTTCTATGGCGCTACACCACATGTTGAGCCGTATTGCACAAAGTACAGAGCTGCTTTGAGTCGCGTATTAAATGAAGTTGCGCTGTGTGGAAATGCGGAGCTTTCTCTGTTGCATGCTGCTCTGAATATTGCAGAGAAGCCCTTAATGCTGACAGAGCCAGGTCTCACAGGGAGGCTGTGTCATCGCTTCACACTGAATTACACCCTCACCGCCTGAGGGGAGAGCGACAGAAGCGGAGCTCTCTCCTTCATTCTCTAAAGCCTTCCTTCCTTTTGTCTTACTCCTGAATGACAGCCTTGGGAAAGCTGGTAGGGAGGGGGAGGAAAGCAAGTGTTTGAGGTGTCTCCTGCTATCACCAGCACTGCTGTAATGGTGTTGTCATAGAGGGATGTAATGTTGAGGGAAGTGCTTATACTAAGAGGAACTAATGAGACCTACTGTGGTTCGGCATCACTGAAACTCAAAGATTGCTTTTTCAACATGTAATGCGAATTTTCTTTATTTCCTCACTTCACCTCCCTGCAACCTCTGCTGCTTTATTTTGACTTCAACTCTGCACAACCTCATATACTACAGTGTGTTAATCTTTAATTAATGCCCACGGGCTGTGTTTCAGTTGGCCTGAACCAATCTTTTCTTATAATATCAGATTATCTGACCATTCTTGTTGAATGCTTTAAGGCAACGGAACCAAATCTGTACAAGTATGGATAAATCCTTATTGTTCAGAAGGCCTGGAGTTCATTCCAAAGCTGCATCGTGCCATACTGAGAGTGCTAGACAGAGTAATTCCACATGAGTGTTTACCCGGTGCTCTAATTATCTTGGATAAGTCTGTTCTGGTTGTGGTCTTCCAAGGATCATGGCTACTTTGGGTTTGTAATGAGACTCGGTCCAAAAAGCTGCCTTTGCTGCCAAAGCAACATGTTTTATCAGGCTGTAAAGTCCTCGTTGTGGTGTGTTCACAAGTTCGCTGCTATTAAGGCTTGTAAACACAGCGACAGAGAAAATGAGTATGTGTATGCGTGTGTGTTTTCACTTTTTTGAATGCCATTTGACTGTTTTTTAGCAGCGATGAGTTTGGCTCCTCACTGAGCCCTCATCTGTTCTCTAGCTGTGCTTTTGCAAGCTACAGTACAAAGAAAACGCTTAAATGTTGCAGAATACCCCAATTATTCTTCCTCTTTTGAGCCAATTAGTCCCTGCTTGTCGATGTCATGTCATTTGTCTGCTGTAGTGAAATTTGAACTCCGAGAGGTGGATGTGAATGTATTACTATACAGCTATTTTGCAGTGGGGTTCCTTATCTGTAGGCCTCAATTGCAGAGAAAATGAGAAGCATTATAAAGTGGAAAAACACTGTTAGTCTAAACTGTTACTCTAAAACAAGGGTTCTCAAACCTCTCCATTAAGTACCCACAGCACTGCTCATTTGAAAAACAAAAACAAAAAGGTCCATTTGTTTTGAATGCTCCAAAATGCTTCCTTCAGAGGCATCATTTCAAAATAGTTCAAAATGTCCAAATCCAAATTCTACTTTACTTCCTGTGTCTGATCGACCTTCTTCTGATCTAATTTTGAAGGAAGCATAGATGTATCCCTTGCTGCCCTTGATATCCCAAAATCCTCTGCACTCCATTCCATGACTGTTAAGCTAAAAAATACAATGGCGCCTGCAAGTTCTGCGTTTAGTGGTCAGTTTGTGTGTGAATGTAAATTTCTGACTAATATGCTGTGGGCAGAACTAAAGAGTGACGAGCACTTGAGTAATTACTAGAGCTGTAGTCAAGTCCGGCTTTGTCGAGTCCAAGTCAAGTCCAGGTCCAGGACTAGTCGAGACCGAGTCAAGACCGAGTCCAAAGAGGTTCGAGTCCAAGTCAAGTCCAAGTCCAAAAGTTTCGAGTCCAAGTCAAGACCGAGTCCAAATGAAAGAAAAAAGGGTCCTATTCAAGACCACATACTTAACTACTGATAATGTTTGTGATGCGAGAGAAAGCATATCTCCTATTCTAAGAAAATCATTTTACATTATTATTTGTAATGATCAAAAAGCATGTGCAAAGTAACAACTCTGTAGGACAGGGGTCTCCAAACTACATCCTGGATGGCCAATGTCCTGAAAAGTTTAGCTCCAACTTGCCTTAACACACCTGGAAGATTCTAGTGTGTCTAGTAAGAGCTTTATTAGCTGGTTCAAGTGTGTATAATTTGGGTTAAAGCTAACAGGGGCGTTAAACAAGATCCTGGGCCCTATGCATAGGCAGTCCTGATGAACCCCCATGGCCCCCACACATGAAAATATCCAGGTAAAAAATATATTTTTCAGATTCATACTTTTCAAGGGCCCTCTCTTCCTTTGGGGCCTTGCTAATGAGTGGTTTTACCCCCAGTCCGACCCTGGGAGCTAAACTTGGATAAACAAACAAAGTTTGGAACTGTAAGGTCAAATAATTTTTATGTACTTTATTTTTTGTTGACATTATATCTGTGGTCAAAAATTTATATGACTATGCCTAATTGGCACAGTGCACAGACACACGCAAAGCTCGGGATATGACAAATGCGCCCAGCAAGGCTAGAATGGATACGTTTGGCTCTACTGGACATGCGCACATAAATACAGCAAATTTTTTGTCATACTGTGCTAGTGCTTGCATAGACTAGTCGAGCACTGTCGGAAACAATCGACTACTCCAGCATGCATTAACCATAATGCATACAAAGTGTTTGCAAGTACGACGTGAATTTTAGAATTACAATATTGCGTGGAGCTGTTACTATATGACCTTATCTATGTTGCATGTAAAAATAAAATATGTAATGTAATAATTAGGGTTGTGCCTGAAGCCGAATACGGCACGGATAATGGCTTAAAAAACGAATAACGGACAAGGAATAATTCTGCCTGAATACTCGGCTAAAGCTGACACAGTCTGGTGTTTGCTAGATAACAGGTGAGCCAGGGCATCAGCGCCAGAAGTGAATGAATGTAAACTTTATGAGTGAAAAGAGCGCAAATCAAACACCGCATTGTTGTCGCCTCTCTGCGCATCTCTCGGAAATCAGAGCGTTGCAAGAGTAATTTTACCTATAATAATACATCATAGCTACACGTTATATTATTTGTATATATTTAAAAGGCAAATATTGAAAGCTTAGGCTACCATGATACGAATGAATGGAATAAGCACAGCGCGCTCACCAATCAAACAGCCGCGCTGCGCGTCTCAGTCTCTCAAAAACCAAACCAGTTCTCTCTCAAGAGTAGGCTAATGATCAACATAGATATGGATACATTGTCTACTTGTCCTACATGTTTGCATCTTTACCTTTTGCTGGTTTGCGCGGCACACACACATCTGTTTAGTGAAGTTCATTAACATTAAGACTCGCTTAAAGTGTTCTGCATAATGAGAATGTGTGCATTGAATAGATTCAGTCGTGTTCAAATGATCACTAAACGTTTGTCATGACATCTCTCTGCTTGCATGATAAATATTATTTTAGAAATTAATAATTATTTCAGTTTAACATGACATACTTGTTCAGTGATAACTACGAAAAAATATATAAAAAGTCATAACAGTCTTATCAAGTAACTGTACGATGTTGTATCCGAATGCAGATAGGAAAAATGTTGTGATTGTTACAGATACAAATACTGGCTGTTACATGAAAATGTAAATATGTAATGTCATATATAAAGTTTTAAAAATTTACATTTGTAATTGTTGCATAAGGCTATACATTAATACGCGTTTATTGATAAAAAAAAAAAGGCTATCTAGGTGTAGACGTAAATAAAACACAATCTAACAGGTAGAAAATTAAATTAGAAACATCTAAACTTTTCAGGTCGCAGTAAGTGCACCACTGGTCATGCACATCCTTTCCCGGAACAATACTGAAAGCTAAGATGGAGAAACAGAAGATCATACCTGTACAAGGATAGCCATTTTTTAAATGAATATATTAGCAGAGTTACTGCAAGTGATTTTAAGTGCTGGAATTCCATTTATTCTTTGCTGAAACTTCTGCGTCATCATGGAGAGCGGGTCATGGTTGCCCAGCAACAGCAGACGCCACTGGAGCGTGAGCGCAGATTACAGAGTGCTTTGGATTAAGGAGAGCGGCGCGCCTAGCGTTTTCCACACGTTTTCAGTCGCGACATCATGCAAATGTGGTTTTGTTTTGAAGGAGAAATTTTTATTTTATTTTATTTTTTTTTCTGGACTCGGTCGAGACCAACTAGAAGACTTGGCGAGTCCAATGGCCAAGTCCGAGACAAGTCCGAGTGCAAATTCAACGAGTCCGAGACAAGTCCGAGACGACAGAAAAATGTCTCGAGTCCGGACTCGAGTCCAAGACCGGACTCGAGTACTACAGCCCTAGTAATTACCAACAAAAACAAGACATTTGATGCAGTTTCACTTACTGTCTGCAGTTTTTATCATAACCGGGTTCTTTTATAGCTAGGACCACTCCATCTTTCAGTATCAAACGATGTGTAAATGTGCAGCATCGAAAAAAATGCAAAAAAATTTCCTCTCCGGAAATTGTAAGAAACTTGGGAGTATGTATTTGGCACAAATATACACCGTTATACTGTACGTCCAAACCGATTTTTGAAACTTTGGCCATGCTTAGCCTGAGAATCCAATTCTTTAACAGTGTAAATATCTCTGAATGCATGAAACAGCATTATAGTTTTGTGGTCTGCAAATGCCATTCCTTGTCTGTTCTCCTGAAATTGGTCTTATTTTGGATTATTATTAAAGATTGGAGAAGTTTTTTCTATGTCTCCTCATTCCCTCGCTCAAGTGCATTGTGACAGAATAGCGGACCTAAATAGAGAAGGATGACAGCAGCTGAGGACAGGCTGTGGCATTTGCGGCAGGGCAGTCGGAGGTTGGAGCGATATGTGGAAGAATTCCTCTAGCTGGCACGACACCGCTTTAGGTGCATGTTTCCGATAATGAGATTGATAACGAGACTTTCCGCTGTGATCTTCCCATGTGTGATTTTCCCTTGATCAAGCTGGTCAATCTCATCCTTTATATATACCTTTCCGATTTTGAAGTAGAAGAAATAAAGGAAAATTCAAGGTCTCGTCGTCCAGGCCCCTCTGGATCTTGCCCCGTCTCCCCAGCTCACCAGGAACTCCAGGAACCCTGACATACCACCCCAATGGCTCTGACCACCTCTCCAATCCCAGGTATCCCTGAGTCCTCTGAAACTCCTCCCTTGTTCTCAGTCCAGAACCTCCGGCTGTTCTGATGTCAAGCCAGCAGACCGCTCCAAAATCAAGCCCACCAGTTGCTCCGAAGTCAAGCCAACCGGCCGGTTTACTCCCAAGCCCTCAGCTGACAGCAGCCTGATCCTTAACACCAAATTATAGAAGGAATCTAAGTAGGAAGTGACGTGAGTCTGCTCAAGTGTTGGCTCCAGTCTTCTGGAGTAGGGGGGTGTAATGTCACAGCCAAGGACTGTTTTGATCTAGTTTTCCCTCATGTTTTTCTATACCGTGTTTTAGTCTCCCTGTACAAAAGTATTTCTAATGTTAAGCAAAAATGGATGCCCTACTTACAGGCAACTGAAATTTCAGCATGTTGTGAACACACAACGATTCTTTAGTAGCACTTAACCAAATACTCAAGCAGTGGAAGGTTGAAGAAGTAACCTTGCACATAGAGAACTCTCTTAAAGCATAGGACACACCAAGCCAACTTAAGAGAATTCCATTTTAATCAGGAAACAGGGTGCTAGGAACTAAAAGAGAAGCTCATTACACTAGATAATCTGGTATCATCTCCATCCTAATCAGCTTGTTGATGGTAGAGTTCAGCAAAACACACTGGATGATAAACTATGAGATTAGTTCACTATGCTGTGAGAGAAAGAGTAATCTCACAGTAAATGAGGACCCTGGCTTTTTTTTTTTCATTACTGGTCCTTCATGCCATTGCTTGTCATAGATGAATTGTCTTTTCATCTTATTTTACTGTTTATTTGAATTGTATTGTTTAATAACTAAACTAAATACTTATTCACTCTATAATACATAATTATTTTATAATAATTTATATATAATCTAGTTTCAATTTAGTTAATTTCTTTATATATCATAGGCATGCCGTTTATTTTTTAATACTCTTCATATGCTTTTGCATTAGCAATAGGGTGGATGTATCCCCCGAATATGTGAAACAGTCATCAATACAATGTTGAGAGAAGAACAGCCAGAAAAAGATATCAGCTAATTGCTATAATTACTCTCTTCCTCTACTTAGTTATCATTTTGTTTAAGTCTTTCACACACACTTTATTCAGAGCCCATGAAACTCCTCTGCAACACTGTGCAGACGCAGTAAACAAGTTAACTTAGAATTAAACTTAAAATAGAACAAAACTCTAAATTAAGCCTTTTGGTTAAATGAATGAGAGCACAGTCTACTGCAACTCCTCTATTTAAAGGGATCTAGTTCAGCCCAAACTGAAAATTCTGTCATAATAATCTTGTATGATGTTATCTCTTCGGTCCATACAGTGATAGTTGTTTGGTCCCAACAAAACAGTAATCATCCTTTAGTATATATTGTTTTGTGTTCCACAGAAGAAAGCAAGCCATACACTTTTGGAATGACATGAGGGTGAGTAAATGATGATAGAAATTTTATTTTGACGGAACTATACTTTTAAGGTTACTCTGTCCTAAGGGAGCCGTGATCTGTAAAACATTCCTACTGTTACATTATGGGAAAATAACTTCTTAGTCAATCAAACATTGATCCAGATTGATCTGTCTCTTTTCTTTGGTAGCCATCCGTCCTTTTTTTTTCACTGTGAGGCAGATGTCTGTCTTTAGTGGACCAGCTGTGTGTCTGCGCTCCCTTTCTCTGCTCACTAGGAACCTTAAACCTCCTTAATCGCTCACTCGAGACCTTGTTTCCTGAGGGAGAAAAGAAGTTATTGATTTATTTTTCTCTTCACTGAGGAAGCAGCAACAAAGGTGGGGAGGGGGTTATTGTCTCTAAAAAGTTGACGTGTCAAGCTTGTTTAATGTGAACAATCATAAAGAAAAATGGAGGAAAAAACCATGCCCACACATAATACAGTTCATATAATCTAAAATAGAAATAACACAATACACTTCCTAGAGAACTTAGTTACAACCCTTGGTTATTGTGATCTCAAATTTGTTACAGAAATGATTAAAATACAGCAGTGCCTAAAATTCAACTGGGGACCTATTTCTTCATTTATTTATTTATTGTAATTTCTCAAGCCAGTACACCGAAAAACAACTAAACTATGTTTCTTTTCTTTTTTTATTTATTTTACAATCAAATTAAAATACTCATTCCAACATAAGAGAAAAGCGATGATTCGCTGGCTTGTCTCCCTGATGACCGGAGTATAATTTGTCATGAAAAACTCAGCTAGCATTAGTAAAGGCACAAATTACCAGCAAACATAATTAAGTTGATTTTTCAGTCCTCTCATTCTGTTTTATATCTCCTCCGCTGAGTTATGGAATTAGAAGCACAAAGTTGTGTTAGTTGAGTTCAGTGAGTGAATCATGGGATTTTACCCAAGGCAGAGGTGGCCAGTAGACCCACCCAAATCACAGTCTCTCCCTTTCTCTCCTCTTTTGTCTTCTCTCTTTTCCTCAATAATTTCAGAGGTGAGATGGTTTAGTAGCACCAAAATCATGAACAATATCCCTACAAAAAGACATCATAATTATAACGGCTGGTTTGATTTTGATTGTGGAAATTGGGTTGATTATGTGATCGAGGAGATTACAGAAAATTACCGTATGTCTCTGCACCTCCTTGTGATGTATAATTAGGAGATTTTTACCTTTTCATTTTTATTGCACTGATTTCTGTGTTAACAGGACGACTCTAGTTATCCTCCAGATGACGGACTTGTGATAGTAGACAGCTGGAAAAGATGCAGTTGGACTTTGAAGTACAGTGCAACATCTGCGGTTCAGATAATATATAATATATCAATATAATTATATTTAAAAATAATATAATATAAAAAAAATATATAAAAAGTAATGAGCAATGCAAATTCAAAAGTTTCAAGAAGCTTCTTTAAAAGCTTGACAACTTGAATCGTTTTTAAAATATTAAGTAGCAGTAATTAACTATATATAAAAGTAAAGAATATTGTACAGTCAGCTGTAAACCTGACATTATATTAAGTCACACTCTGTGTAAAGAATCAATTATTCAGAACTGTGTATATACAAAAAACAAGTAGACAAACAAATAAAACCCATTACAGTTCGGTTTAATCTGGACTTGGAGCTACTGAAATAAAACTGCCCTAAACTATTATAAATACCATGCAGCCCAAAAACTTTAAATGGAGTTAAGACCTCCTGTACGTCATTAAAAAATGTTCATTAAAGATCCCAGTTGGTGATTGCAGTGTTCTCTCCTTGTGATGCCGAGCCTTCCCGTAATGTGGAGTTTAATTAGAGTACCAATTCCAACTCTGTGTTATTTCAAAGCCAGCCACTGGTCTCTGGACACTGTGGCTGTGTGGAGAATGTCAGTGTGGATAAAGATATGTGCACATCAAAATACTGTGTTGTAGCCTATGGAAAACAGAGCGGGATTATCATCAACTGCTCTTCTGCCTCTGGACTTCCAGAAAGAAGCACTCTTTCTCTAAATAATTCTGCCCTGGCACCAGCTGCCACTGCTAAATCTACCTCCAAGGAAGGCCTTTCCCTCAGTATGCAAGTGTGTTAATGCCTGTTGCTTTACATAAAACAAACTTAAGGCTTGATTTCATGTTGAATATAAGAATTCTGCTTTTATTCTGTTCGCTTATGCAAGTGCTCAGAACTTTTTATAGCATGGTGCTCAGTCTAGTCCAGTTTGATGGCCCTGAAGAGAGATCACAGATTGTCTCAGTCTAGTCATGGAGACACAGTGCTCATCTGAGCCCCTGCTGGCGCAGCTTGTTGTGGTTATAGCTTCTAATTACTCTCTGGAGAGAGCTATTGTCGTAAAGGGAGATGAGAGCAGATATCCCCAGGCTCCGTGCTAGATCTCTCCAAGAGTACATTTAAATAAAGATCACACTCCAAATTCAAATAAATCACATGCACATATTGCATGCTGAAAGTTATGCATTCCTAAAACATGACTAATACATTACAGTACTGGTCTCTTGTTTATAACTACAAACCCATCAGTACCTCATCAACACAAAGAAGAAATATGTCTCTATTGAACTGAATATAATTTAGCATTATTTTTTAATATTAAGTGATTAATATTAATAAAGTTAAACAATCAATTATTGATACCGAGGGTTGAAAAATATTTCACAGGGTAGAACACATTCTCCTACAAATGAGATCCACTCATTTTTTTACCCACACACACACACACAAACTGCAGCTTGTCAAGCTCTAAGTTACTCATAATGTAAACTAGTACTTTGAAAAGGTAGTTAGCTACAATACATGCTTCTAATCTGTGAATCTGTTCATTTACAAGAACTGTCCAAATAAAAGGATTTACTACAAAATTGACTTTCCAAAACATTGCAGGAGAGAAAAGACTGCCTAGGATGAACTGATTTGCCACAATAAATCTGACTTTCCAGCAGATGAGAGAGAGAATAATTTAGAAAGAATTGATTCTCTAAAATAAATGTGACCTGAGTGTTACAGATGAGAAGAAGAACCACTTAGAAAGAACCAATTTCCTAGAATGAATAAGCTTTTCCAGCACTACACATGAGACACAGAACTGTTTCGGATGAACTGATTCACAAGAATGAATCAGAATTTTCTTTTGATACATATGGGCAAAATAACTGTTTAGGATAAAGTGATTCACTAGAATGACATGCTCTCTCTCTTATATGTATCTTATTACAGGAAAAATTACATTGCTTTGAAAAGTTATTAGTGATTCTACTTTTAGTTTCTCCCTAAAAATGCATAAAAAAACATTAAAAAATGCATTAAAAAACATGAATCATATTTAGCAATTTTAATCTAATATTTTTGTTCTGCTTATGGATTTAACTAAGCAAAATTTTCTTATTTCCAAGTACCCTCTGGGATACACACATCCCCATTGTATCTTAAATGCAAAGTAAATCCAGTACCTTACCGTTATAGCAGCATAACTCAAAGTTCAGCTGTCAATAAAACAGATGAATATTATCTAGAGCTAACACATGTCTAACAGCGTTGATGCAGGTAAATCTGGTTAGATGCGTGTCTGTATTGAGAGGCCAGTTTTGCACAGTGATGATCTTCCACCTTGAACGCGCCTCAGGCTTGATGCTGATTATACGAGATTGGCATCAGGACCCATCTTCATCTGTTTTTGAAGTCTGGTTCTCTTTAAATCAATATGATCAGCTTGGGGCAAGGACACACTCACCCGGTCTCAGATCAACCATAAACACAGCCGACCAACTGAAAATGCCGCCATCATCGGGTCTGCTAGGAGGGCATTGTGGGTTTATGAGGGAGAAGTGATAGGGATGATCTCACACCTTGAACATCACCGATGGGTGCTGCTCTGTGAAGTGTTAGTTCTTTGATCTTTCTGAAGGACAAATGAAAATAGAAGAGGCATTAATGATAATAATAATGTCAGATCTTTAATGAACATGGCACTACAATGGCAAAGGAAAATTAGAGAAAAACAGGACTGCATATTATTTTACATGCTTAGAAGAAGCTTCAGATAAATCACAATAACATCCCTTATGAGAACGCCAGCACTGGTTTCACAGCTAAAGCATCTGGGAGTTTTGTTTCTCAACAAGGCAGAATGGGAGTGAAGAATTCACTCATTTCCAAATGCAGTAAGTCAAGGGAGAGAACACATACAAAGAATGTGATTGTGGTGAGTGGGGTGGAGCTGAGAGCCGTGGGAACAGGACGAGGCCGGTGGAGTGATTGAGAAATGGGCGACACCTGCTCGACCCACCGGTCTCGAGTCCCACGGAGGAGATGGAAGGATATAAAACAGGAGTCCGTTAACCATTTTTTTTAACCTTAACAGCAACTCATGGCCAGCAGTTAGAGAGGACCAAGACCAATCGAAAGATCACCATTCCATGTAATGAGTTAAAAAAGTGCCTTTTTTTATCACAGAGTGGTGCAAACAAATGGAGCAAGTTGCTTGTGTCCCAAACATGATTGTGTACTCCATGTTCTAATGGTTTTTAATTGTAATACTATTTCTTACCGTACGTGCCTCTGGAGCTCTCTCATAGACTCTGCCCAGCTTTAAATCCCCAGCACAGATGTTACAGTATAATTAAACAGAAGCTCACTATTGCTGCATTCACTGTGAGCAACCAGGCGGAGGGTGAGCAAGAGAGGGAGAGAGAGAGGTTTTTGACCCTAGGTGGTGGTTATGAAATATTCATCTGACCAGAGCCTTTTAAGATTCTTTAAAGTATGAAGTCCTACGTTTTAAGTATCAATTTAAGGTCTGTCTGATCTGCTTTCCTCAGCCGTTTGATGAATGTCTGTCAAAATGGGGAGAAAGAGAAGAGAAAGATAAAAAGCAACAACAACAAAAAAACAAAAAAAAAAAACAAAAAAAAAACAAGGTGCACCAAACATAGAAGTATACATTGTCAAAACAAAGCACAAAGCAAAATAACAATAAAACACTGCAACAAAAAACTAAATAAATGAATTAATAAACAAATAAATAAAGTGTGTATACATGCACATATCTATGCCATAAACCCAATCCATGCATTATAGCTCAAATCTGTGTTCTCTCTGAGAGGGACATGTGAGAGGGACATGTGCAAGCCAACTTTGTGAGATCCAGAGAAATGAGGAGGTGGTGGAGGAGGATAAGGATGTTGAATTAGAGGAAGATTTTAGGAGATCTAAAATGCATTAGAGATGTTACAGAAGCATCCCCCTTAAGCTGGAGTCATTGTGTGATTTCAAAAGTTGCTTCATTTATTTATTTTTAACTGGAGTGCTTAGTGCTGGATTCCAGTTTCATGCATATTGCCCACAGCTCTCTCAAATGCTCTGCCAACACACTCTTCCTCTAATAAGTCAGACAAGTACAGCAGTTAATTTAACGAAAATATTTTCAAGCTGAAAAATTTCTTCTCCCAACAAAATTTGCATGCATATATCCTTATGTGTGTGTGTGTGTGTGTGTGTGTGCGTGTTTGTGCGACTATGGTTAAGGTGAGCTATTTTTTCCCATCCTTCCTTTGAGAAGCATGACAGCAGACCTTTAAAGAGAGAGAGAGAAAGAGAGAGAGAGAGAGAAAACTTGAAATAGGAGTGGGGAGAAATATAGGCAGAGGTTTAAAATAGAAGAATGGAAAGAGGTGAGAGAAAGAGAGGTGGAGGATATCATAAAAGCAGAATTAAAGGAGAGGTGAAGGATAGAGTACAAGGGATGATAAAGGACAGAGGGGAGGCGAATGCTTTTGTTCACGGCACAGGACTCAGGCTTGCCAGCTGCTGCGTATGGCTCCATTAAGAAACCTGATCTCCCTTTCTCCTCCTCTCTCCTCTTGCTATTAAAAATAAGGGATGAATTAACCCAACACTAGCCCAGGGGGGAAGAGGAATGTGAGGGGGAGAAGCGAACTTCAGGAAAGAACTTGAAAGTACCTACACGAGTCTGTGTAAATACCTTATGTTTATTGAATATTTGAGATTCAGTAGGATAGGCTGAATGTTGATTATCACACACAAAAAAATAAATTGATCTCAACATCTTTTATAAAAATAAGAAGATGCAAAAATCAAGGATGCAGTGAATCACTTATCATGAAAACAAAAATGACCAATTTCTGCAGAATTATAAAGTTTATAATTTCATAAAAGCACTTAAACGAGCACTCAAATGTGTGGGGTCTATACTTTTTATTATTTACATAATAATTATTATTATTATTATATTTATTTATTTATTAAAAAAAAAAAAAGCACAATAAAAATTTACAGATTGGCATTCACTTCTATTGTAAGTGTCTCAATGTAACCCAGATTTTCGCTTTTCTTAAAAAGAGGGACAAGCTAATATCATTATTATTATTTATTTTATTTTATTTATTTTATTTTTTTGTGGTAATCAACATTTCATTTAACTTACATTTAATATTCCTTTAATACTGCCACACACACAAAGTGCTCAACATACAAGGAGAAATTAACGTAAAAAAAAAAAAAAGGCAATGTAGTGCAAGAAAGTAGGCCAGGACAAGAATGTGTGTTAGAGTGGACTAAACTGTGTGTGGGAGCATGCTTTGTAGATATGAGTTTGGTTTTGTGGTCAGAGTGGGAGGTGAGAAGCCATATGGTTGTGTGCTCAGTCTGAGAAGAGAGCCCCAGAGGTGGGGGAGAGAATTGGTCCATTGCTCTGGTCATCTGGAGCTTTATCCCTCAGAGAGCACAAGCCCTAAAATGGTCTTTCCCTTTCTCTGTGCTTCTCCTTTCATCTCTCTTCTTCAATCCTCTCCCTTCCTTCGGATCTTCCTGATCCTTATTACTTTCAGATTCCTGGTAGGAGCGTAAGCCTGAAAAAAGAGAGCAAGTTCTTCATCTGTCATGCCACACTTTTGGGTGAAAAGGTTACTGGGCGGGAGGCTAAGTGTGCTGTGGGGACTGTGAGTGTGTGTGTGCGATGGGGGTCCCCTATGGAACGCAGGATGGGTAATTTTCCAGTCTGGAAATACAAACACTTGAGACGAGAGGATGGAATCTCTGGTAGGGGGGAGGACAACAGCTGTGACCTAAATATTATTCTATCGATTGCTACATGCATTCATACACACTTAGTTACAGCTTTCTATATATATTTTAAGTTAAGTTACTTTAGAAATAAGAACAACAACATTAGACTCACACATTTAAAGGGACAGTTCACACAAAAATAGAATATATTCTAAAAAGTGGCTTAGTGTTTTATGTCCATACAATAATTCAGTGCTCTTCCCCAGAAGAAAGAAACACAAGCAGGTTTGAGATGGTATTTTTTTGTATTATTTATTTACTATTAAACTATTTATGATTTTTTTTTTCATATTTAGCTCATATTTTCAAGTTTAGATTTAATAATTGTATAATTTGCTTTTGTTATTATTATTATTTGTTGTTTTTCTAAATATCCCTATTTAGTTTTATTTTCGTATTAGTTGTATTAATTGTAGTTCTTAAGCTTAAGCTTATTTATTTATTTCATTCAAAAAACAAACAAACAACAACAACCAAACCAAATGTATTTCATATAACAACACTGGTATGGCACAACATGAAGGTGATACAATTACAGAACTTTAATTTGTACTATCTCTTCAAGATAGTCCAAAAACAAAATTCTTGCCTACAAAAAATAAAAAAAAATTCTAAAAGAATTATAAATTATATAAATTATTCTATTAGTAGACTGCTTATATCTACTAACTTTATTTTTGATGGTAGCTCAGCAGGCATTCTAGTGACTTTCAGTAACTTATAGTCAGCAAACTTATAATACTAACCCTAATCTTACAGTCTACAAAGGCTCTAATGAGAGTTAGAGGATGTGTAGTTGTAAAGTTACTTACAGTTTAGATAGGAACCACTTTGGCAAGTTTACTTGAGTTTATTGAAAACAATTTATCTTTGGCTGTATGGTTCCTTATGGGGGTTCATGCTCCCAAAATAACTGAACATACAAGAGCTTTAAACATTAACCCCCCTGAACCATCAGCTTGGAAATACATGACAATTAAGACTCTTAAAAATGTCTTTGAAGCAAACAGGGATAATCATGTAGATGTGGCAGTGGGACGTCTATCCTGTAGCCCGGTTCTAAAGATGAGTGTCTCTCAGCAGTAAGGTCCATGCCCACTAAGACTTGAAAGCCGTAGCGATCTGAAACAAAGAAGACAACAATCAGAAGGTGCACACTAATATGCCCATGCTTATAATGGGGAGGGAAGGAGGGTTGCGAACCATTTGAGCATGTATACCGATCAGTGGTGCCATGTTTATATGTCCCATGTCTAATAAGAGAGTGGTAGTGATTGGAGCGATGACAGCTGACCGCATCAGCTGGTCGCAGCCTATGCCTCCGTGGCCTGACTGAACTAACGCTGCGCTCGATTTAGTAAAATGTCTAAAATGGACTATTGAAATAAAGTGTAACCACAAAGGGTGGTGTACATATTTCTTAAAACAGTAGTGTGCAGACTTTTAATGTAACATTGGAAAGAAAGAAACAGAAAAGAAAAAGCTAATTTGGTTCCAAATATCCCAGCCCAAACTAAAACCTCAGCTGCTGCACATTAATATCTTGTTTTGGCAGTCGCGTTCAGCCAAATCCCCTCTATTTATGGCTTCATTTAAACACTGGGAGACAGCATATTTACATTTCTCCCATTCTTCTGAGTGCTGCAGCGGTCATGGCTGAGTGTGACAATGAATAATAAATTATAAACTTTCCACCACAGTATTAACAGCTCCACTATCCAGTGGAGCGACACAGAAACTCCAGAGAAATCTAGTCGAAGAAATCCTGGAGAAATTCACCTCGGCACCAAGCATTACCTGCTCAGATCTTTCCGTCAGTTATGAATTAATCTCTGTGCTGTCTCTGCTTCTCTTTCTTTCATTTCTCCCTGTTGTGTGTCAGTCCCTGTGACTGGCTGGTTATACTTGAAATCCTTCCTCTCTCTCAATCTTCCTATTTCTCTCAGCTTCAAGAGCTCAGGGTCAGATCCACTGTTTGCATTGACTTTCACACAAGCAGAACTGGGGCTGGCTCTCAGAGGGGCTGGGCTGAAAGGCAGCCTTTGTCTGGGAGAGGAGAAGTGTTCACATCTGGTAGAGCGCTGGCCTGGCTCGGATGATGGAGGGTGGCAGGGGGGATGCTCGGATTGCTGTCTGACTTTACAGAAGCCCACAACTCTGGCTTTAATAGAAGAGCGAATTAAGTACACCCCCCCCCCCCCCCCCCGACACTTTAAATGCCCGGAGGTTGTGGGGACTTGGCAATACTTCTGAGCAGCGATGGGTTAATTGTTCACTCTCCTTTCTTGTGGCAGCTTTTTTCTTGATGTGCCCCTGAATTCCTGTGATCAGTGAGAGTGGAAATGCTTTTCATCAATGTTCAAGGTTTTTTTTTTTTATATTTTAGAATAGTCAACTTGTGCCAGATCAGAGGGTTAGAGCAAGTTCATAATCATTAAAGACTGCATGCATTCCCAAGCATATCCACACACAAAGCGTGGATATAAAGGCCTTTTTTTTCAACAACAGCATTAATGCATGGAAAATTTTCCTCCCTTTATCGCCCCAAATACTTCTTATCCTCTTGGGACACAACAGCACAGTTGCATGTCTCACAATTTCTCTGACCTTTAAAATGTCCTTCAGGCTCTGCAATACTCCTTTCCTTCCTTCACACTCTTCTCATCTCAGAATCCTAACCTGAAAACTCAGATTCCCTATAGACCCCCTTTTATAAGCGTTAGAGTCCAGACTTTG
Source organism: Carassius gibelio (assembly GCF_023724105.1). Lineage (NCBI taxonomy): Eukaryota > Metazoa > Chordata > Actinopteri > Cypriniformes > Cyprinidae > Carassius > Carassius gibelio. Next base: position 11,202,211 of record NC_068384.1, read on the forward strand.
ATTTTGATTTAAGACCTAAACCTAATTCTAAAAAGCAAGCTTGTCATTTTCAATATAATATTTTCCCAACATTCTTCTTAAAGGGGTCATTGGATGCTGATTGATATACGTTGATATGATTCTTTAGGGTGTCAATGAAAAGTCTATATCATACCTTGGTTAAAATTTCTCAATGGTCTTGGTCAACTGCCAAAATGAGTTCTGTTTTTAGCAAGCCATTCTAGTCCATGCTGCTTTAAATGCTAATGAGCTCTGCTGACCCCGCCCCTCTCTTCTTGTTGTGACAAGCAGTACTGTTTACTTTAGCCGTGAAACTTGCTTACTAGCAAATATAAAGAAAGGTGACTTGCAAAGATTAATGAAAAACCTTATACTCACTTCTTCTGTAGATGGAGCTCGATCACAAATTATTTGAGCGGACATAGACACATTTAGGCAGATTGGGGGCCCATTCTTTTTTTAAAACAAAAGTAATGTTAATCCTCTGCATCTTCAGCAGCTCATATGTCGGGAGTAAATGATGACTGCTATGTTCATTATTACATCCAACAACAAAACACCTCAATCGGTTAATCGGAGACATTCTTGTGGATTCTTTCTTATTTTTTATTATAAGATGGATGCTTACACAAACTTTCAACACACATTTATGTTCAAACAACAAAAAAAAGTTTGCATCCGATGACCCCATTAAGTAACCCCAATCCCCATCAGTATTGGTCAAATACCCATTCATCTACACCAAAGCAAAAATGTGTTCATTCATCTTATTGCTGTCGCAGAAATCTAGACTTATCCAGTGTCTTTTATACTACAATAGCCACAAAAACGTTTAATATTTACATTATTAAAAAAATATATATTTAAGATGTAAATACATATTTCACGCTCTTATCAAACTGTATCTTGGCTAATCCTTTAAAGTAATCAATAAAAGATCACCATTTCTGTTTATGAACTGCTGATAAATAAATATGAATAACTATTAAAATTTGTATAATTACATATTACTTTTAATTTGGATGTCAATGTCAATAAATAATAATAATTTTAATTTTGACATTATAAAACTGTTAACATTCATGTATTTATCTTTAAATAAATAACAACTTGTGTAGAGGCCAAATCCTTAAATTAAATAAATAAATAAATAAAACTAACACTGCAAAAATATATGTAATATTGACATTAAAATAGAAATATAGAATATTCATATATTAATATCAAAATAGTATATATTTTATTATGATAACAATCTGTCTCTAGGTCAAATACTTTTAATTAAGCCACTTAAAGATCCATGATGCAACTGGATCTTGTATTTGCCAGACTAAACAAGGAAATCTCAGAAAGGGTTCTTGTAGAGTTCAAACTGACAAGCTTCAAGCAAATGTGACAGCAGGAAAATATTCCGCTGGCAGCACTTTGTGGTTAGCATCTCCCACTAATGTCTCAAATGCGCAATTATATCTTTCAGCAAAATCACTGAAGTATGCCAGACTCAGAAGGCCTTACATTAGAGGGTAATGGCCCATGCAAGAAGGCGAGGGAAGGTGTGCACGTGAGTATGGATTTTAATTGGAATATAAAGTGACAGTTGCAGTAGAATCATAAAGCCACCTTACACTGCTCTTTAGTGACTGAGTATGCATCTCTTCATTTAAAAGCAAAACAGAGTAAATAAAGAGTGACAGAGAGCCTAAAGCCTGAGACCCTCTCAGTAATTGGTGCATGAAATCAAAGCCTCTCTCATGAAAGGTAAAGTGTCAGTTCATAGCATAACAAGAGACAGGTGGACCGGTCAGTCAGTGACAGGATATGAATAAAGCACTGTATTTGATTTATTTGCTTTATTTTTTCCCTTTTACCTTTCCATTTTCAGTTTTTGAGAGAATGGAAATGCTTCCATTTTTTAATTTCCTTTTCCCCTTTACTTTCCATTGTCACAGTTCTTCTTCATTTCTATCCTATTCTATGCCCTTTTTAACTTCATTTTGCTTTTCTGTTTTTAATTTATTTGTCCCCTCCCCTTTCCTGTTTCCCCTTCCTTTTTCCTATTCTATGTCCTTTTCATTTTCCTTTTGTTTTTAGTGTTTTTTCTTTTCTCATTTCTTCTTCATTTTTCTTATTCTATGTCCATTTCATGTTGACTTTTCACTTCCTTATTCACTTACATGTCCTTTTCTGTTTTTAATAATTTTTTTTACATTCTTTTCCTATTCCCATTTCCTCTTCCTTTTTCCTCTTCAATTTCCTTTTAACATTTCCACTTTGCTTTCTATTCTTTCATATACTGTTTTCTATTTCCTTTCATTTTCAGATTTCTTATGAACATGTTCATGTTCTTTTTGTCTCACATTTCATTTTCTCCTTTCCCTTTATTTATTTATTTTTTTTTCCTGTCTCTTTTCCTTTTCTTTCACTTTGAGGACAAATAAATACAAATAATAAATACAAATAAAAAAGCAGACGATGCCTTGGCTGATCTGTATGCATGTGTTAGGTCAGATTCATACAGAGCCGAAAATGTTCAGAGCTGCACGACATTTGCTTAATCCTTGAAATTCACATTGAAGCTTGTTGTAGTTTACCTGTAATCTCCCTCTGTTCCCTAGTTCCTTCTTCCTCGTCCTCACAATGGGTAACACTACATGTTTGAAATGCTAAATTGTGAAAGAGAAATATGCATGAAAAATTCACAAACGTAAAAAAAAAAGTCCCACAGATCTTCTAAAGCGGGGGGTGAACAAATGAGCTTTAGAGATATTTGAGGAAAATCCCAACTTTAGTCACAGCATGAATTTGGTATGGGAAAAATACCAACGGCACCACACACAAAGCTCAGCCTCCATGCGGTTAACTTCACAGCAACAAGACCAGCCAAGGCCAGAAACAAGCCTTTATGGAATATTCATTGACCAGACAGTTATTACTAGCCTTATACAATGCCAGGACTACTATTGATTACATACATGATAAATTACTGATTTCTTTGTACCTTTTTCATCCTTGTATGCATGAGCTTGAGCAAAATCCAATAAAAACTGAATAGCACCCCACTATCTCTGGCCTTCTCCCTCAGCTAATGGCCAAATGCAGCATCCTCGTCTCTGACCCTCTGGAGGAACCACAGAGAAGATGACAAATGTGCTTCAACTCGAAAAGGCAGCAAAACCGACGAGTCTGAAATTCAATAAGTAAGGCAGATCTGAGGAGTGATGGAGTAGGTAGAGGTATAGTGCTATCAGTCAGGGAAAGTGTGGGAAGAGGAAATGAGAGAGAGAGATGGAAAGAGAGGGCAGGTTAAAGGAGCTTCCAAATACTTGGCCCCATTAATGTTTAACAAAACGCAGTAATGAGGATAGAGCAGACCTCAAAGGCATACAGAGACATGAAGATGAAATATTTACTGAAGCCAGTGCAGTGTTTTCACTGCACTTTGAGTGATTGTCGGCCATGTTTTATTCATGTGGCTTTGTTTATGTGGTTGTGACTGAGACTTCGGCGGAGAGGAAGATCACCACTAACAAACCGACAGCTAATTATCCTCACATCTCTCTCTCTCTCTCTCTCTCTCTGGTGTACAATGAGAGTGAGAGCAGTGTGCATATAAGTGGCAAGTGAGCTGCTTGTTGTGATTTTGAGATTTCTTGATTTTAACATTTTTTATCCATTTGCATTAATTTTTTCAAATTTATTTTCTCTCACCAAAGCATTATTTGGATGTTATCCAGTTTATAAATAAATGACCTTTTTCGGAAGGGATTAGGATCTCTGTTACAGATGTGGGCATTATGGAATATCATGTGCTCTAGATCCATGTCTCACAACCCTAAAACAAAAGAAGTTTATTCAAGTGTGTTATTAGTATACTTCTTTTAAAGGGGGGGGGGGGATGCTCGTTTTCACTCAATATCCTGTTAATCTTGAGTACCTATAGGGTAGTACTGCATCCTTCATAACTCCAAAAAAGTCTTTAGTTTTATTATATTCATAAGAGAAAGATAGTCTGTACCGATTTTTCCTGGAAAAACACGAGTGGCTGGAGGCGTGACGTGTGGGCGGAGCTAAAGAATCACGAGCGCCAGTAGGCTTTTGCGTTGAGCGCGTCTGGAAGCTGTGACACCGTGAGGACAAAACCAACCAAAACAAACCATGGCTAACAGTCAGATTCAGCGTATATTTATGATCCAGAATCAGATCCAGAGGCTGAAATTTAACAAGAGCAGCATCAGAAACAATGTCTCTATGTGGTATGTACTGAAACTGTATATATTTGCTTAGCGGTTTTGGAAAATGACTAAGTTCCACTTTGTCGTCTTTTTTTTTTTTTTTTTAGCTGTAACGTTACATGTGGAAAGTGCAGTTTGATGACAACATCGCATGTTGTTTACTTGATGTGCTTACGCGCCAATAGCTAAGTTAATAACACAGAGATATTTGAAGCAGTTTTACTCGTGCAGTTTGATGACAACATCACATGTTGTTTACTTGAATAAAATGTCGACCGATGAAGAGGTAATAATTAAGTCAAGCTTTGGGGTGTTGATCGAGTCCATCTACGTTTTGATTATCATTCTAAATCCAATTCATAGTCTTTTTTCAGCTTTTTCAAAATGTTATTTCTTTATTTAACTTACCCACATTAAAGTGTTTTTTTTTGTTTTTTTAAGAATGCATGCAACACATGTGTATACTTGCAGTATAAAACTACTAAACTAATAGTTTACTGAGACTATACTTCAAAGTGTACAAAGTATTTAATTAGTAAAGTATCAGTATACATGTTCACTTTTAGTAAATTGCAGTACAAACTACAAACATAGAGGTAAACTAGTTGTGTACTCAAAGTTTGCTACTGTTTTACTTAAAGTATACTTAAAAGTATACTTTTATATACTAGAAAGTGGGCCCATTTAGTCTCAAGGAGTATTGAAACAGTACAGTTACAAGTATACTACTAGAACACTGATATTTGTATAGGCCTACTTATTACATAAAGTATACTTAAAAATATACTCAAACTTTAATTAAGTATACTTAATAAAATAAATTTGAAGTATCCTACTTTTTGGTAAGGGAAATCATATTCAATAAACACCAATTTGGAATTCTGAGAGAAAAAAAAAAAGAAAAAAGAAAAAAGGTCACATTTGTAAGATGTAACTCAGAATTCAGGGACCAGAAGAGTGGGAACAATGATTGAACAGGATTCTTTAATAAAAAGTTCAATTATAAACTTATTAATAAGTCTTTATTGTCACTTTTTATTTAATATGTCCTTGCTGAATAAAATTATTATTTAAAGAAAAAAAATCCTTAATCAACCCAAAAACTTTAAATTACATATATAACTTATTGCCTAATTAGCTTCCCCTCATTTTGTAGAACTATGACTTTATATCTGTGAAGCACAAAATATGATAATCTTTTTATGCAACATCTGCTGCCATATTTTAGGCTACATTGGAACATCATTACTAGAAGATGCTTCGGTGCTCAGCATTCACGCAGCCTCCAGGGAGACCGGAAAATGAGTAGAGGAAATCAAAATGTTGCAAACTTTAATCCAAGTCTCCTTGATCTTCGCTAACCAGATCGACCGCACTGAAAATCAATCGGAATACGACTAATAGGCTCTTAGAAATGCCCGATATATCCTGATACATTAACATTTACATGAGCAGGCACTCTCGTGTACACATACACCTGTCGGTACTCGTTTTTGCCTCTCTCTGAGCTGTCTAATGGGCCTTTAACTGATTTGACTGGATAATAAATCACAGACATAAGAAGAGTCCTACGTCTCTGACATCCGCTAGTGCACTAGAATATTGCTCAAACACTGTTAGCATTGATTTGACCTGTTTTAACTTGGCGGTTAAGCTCATCATGACATAGCTTTAATAACCTTGCACTCATATTCGCATTAGGCAATTGCTCCTCTCTAAAATGATTGCCTCTCAAATCAAATCAAGACAGAGATTTGTTCATACCTTTCCGGAATGTTTCGAGACAGGGGAGTCTCTCCCCGCTTATGCTCAGTTCTCTTCATTAATCATTTGAAGATGCCTGTGCATATGATTATGTGTTTGATGATGCAGTTCGATGTAGACAGAGCTTCATAACGGGTGCTGTTCCACATGAGGGTCACACCGTATCAGACCAGTGGGTTTTTAGCATGTTTAATCAAAGGCCAGACATGCTGCTTTCCCTAATGCAGTGTGAAGACTTAAGCGCACACACTCAGAAGGTAAGTGTGTAGGACGGCTGAGATGAGCCGAAGATAACGAAAGCAGATTCCACAGAGGCAGAACATCAGAAATCTGCTGCTCACAGGGATATCAAAGAAGAGTAATTGAAAATTTCATGACTCCCTCTCTCCGTCTGCATTCTTCTTGAGTGTGAAGAAAGGAGATACTATACATGTATCTGTGTCTGTTGGGCCCCTGGGCCAGAAACTAAGCACGTCCACAGAGAGCTTTTAAAAAAAGCAGTGTGACTAAGTGTATGCGTCTGAGCCCTGCAGTGGGGTGTATATGTTCCCAGTAGCAATACAGAGTGGGACGGGCATCTAAATGTTGGTGTGTGTAAGAGCACTCCCCTAGGTGTTCTCCCTGTGTACTTAAAGTAAGGAGGGTTGGGAACTTAATAAGTGCACCATAAAATATCACAATTTGAAAGGCTATGCTCTTCTGTTATCCCTTTTCTCTCTCTTTTATCACTTTCACACACACACACACATATATATATATATATATATATATATATATATATATATATATATATATATAGTGGGCCTCAAAAGTACAATAATGTCAGTACTGAAAAATCTGCTGTGAAACTTTACCTCACCAAGATACAAGCAGGCCATCTCTTCGAAATAAACTAGCAAATAACCAATTAAATAAATTAGCTTTTCTCATAACCAAAAAGCAACATTTAAAAAAAAATTAAGTTTATGAAATTCATTAAAACCACAACAAAGATAAAGGGAAAACTTTTTTTAATCAATAAAAGTGATGTTAAAAAAAGAGTTTTTCACTATTTTGAAAAAGAAGCAAGCAGCACCATGCAACCAATAAGTACCCAATAAGTATATTTAACTATTAAAGAGCCACACAGATGGGAAATAAAAAATTACCTGTATTACAGTGTATCACGTAGCTGTCCATCAGTGTAAACAATGTGCAAAGTAATTAAACCAAAAAGTACACAATTTATAAAGTTATTGGCTTCTAAAGTAAGGAGTCGACTCTGAATCGCTGAAACGAGTCGTTATAGATTTCAAATCTTTTGCCCATCTCTATGTACGTCACTAGGAACACTTTGCATAATAATCTCCGCCTACCGTGTTGGGAGAAACGGAACTCTGACCTGCCCCACCCCCCACACAGACGCTCTGTTTGGTGTGAGAGCATCATGTCGAGGAGACAGTGTGTTTTTATTTGTAAAGGCAAGTTTGTTTTATTTTCACTGCCAAAGAATGAAAATCAGAAGAACCAATGGCTAAAATTCATTTTTACCACAATACCAGAGCAGTACAACAAATCCCTTTTGTTGTGTTCACAACATTTCACTGATGACTGCTTTTCTAATCTCGGTGAGTACAGCGGGATTTTCAAAGCGTTTGGCCATAAAAGAGGGTTCATTACCAACTTTATTTAGAACAACGAGCATCTCCGAATCACTACGCGATGTATGATTATGAAGTTATGTGTTTGTTTTCTCCCGAGCATCTTATCAGTATGTGTTCTGTCTGCAGCCTTTCTCTGCGCTGATCTTCATTTACAAACACGTCATTAAAATGACGTGTAACTCCGTGAATACTCAACAAACAGACATGAGAGAGATATCTATAGAAAGCTTGACATGTCTTCTTTAAAACTAAATACGTGCTGCTAACAGATATTCTGTGATAAAGTAATCCATATGAAAACTGTTTTTCACGTCTCCCTTCATTATATCCAATGTGACCATGCCCCTGCGCTGAACGCGCTATTCAGATTCAAAACACCCACACAGAAGAAAAAGCAGCGAGACTGTTAAAATTTTTTATTTTACTGTTTGCTTCGGGGTGAGATGAATAAGACATAATTCACCCCAAACAGATGCTAACGCATAGTTTACCGTGGAGGTGTGTGCGGAACAACCAACCCAAACTGGTTATGTTAGTTGACCAATCAGAACACAGTATGCTACCGAAAGGTGGGGTTTAAGGAAACTGAATCTTTTGAACAGCTTTGCGCGAACCGTTTGGGGATATCTGAGAATTGAGGTAATTTTAAAATGATATTTTGACAAAATGACAATGTTTTTTAACCTTGGATGGATTTAAACCTAATGTACAGGACTTATAAACAGTGATAGGAAGCTTAGAATTTTCATCTTACTGGCTCTTTAACGTTACTTAGGGAGTAAAATATTTATAAATATATAACTGTGTTTATATAACTTATGATTTCATTAGAGCCACATTTTTATAAATAAATAACTAGGCAGAAAATATAACTTAAAGAAAAAAAAAAATAGAACACAGCCTAGATTATATAACTGAGTATACAGCAGTTAGTGTAGCAGTTTAGATGAACAAAATTGAACACATTATCTTAATACCACAATGAAGACCTAAAATGCCATGCATGGAATCAGACTTACCAACTCTGCATATGAGAGAGTGATGACATTTAGGAGGGTTGGATGATTGCCTGAGCTTGTTCAGGCTGAGTGTGCAATATATTATGGCATTAAAACAGCAATGTTTTGGTTGCACTTTACAAGGGTTGGAAAAAATAGCTTGTTACTGAAAACGCAACATTATTCTTAAAACATCTGAACTACTCTCACTCTACACTTACAATGTTGTATACGTAAACAAAAAAAATACCAACAAATGTATGAGATTCATCGCATTACATAAAATATCGATCCAAGTGTGAACAAATGATTTTCAGAACCATTATTTTTTAAGTTTAACAGCTAGAAATTGAAAATCGTCTTCTTTAATATTATTATAATTTTAATTTAATTTATTATAAATTTTATATATATATATATATATATATATATATATATATATATATATATATTTTTTTTTTTTTTTTTTTACAGTATATCTATTGCTTCAACCAGAGTACTTGTTTTAATGTCCTAATAAATGCCACTCTATATGTAACACAATGCCATTTATACTTTCTTTTGTGTGGCTTAAGAGTCCAAATACTTTAGGAGGCACTATAAATCCATGCAATACAAAACAGTGCACTTCACTTTTCACTTTCTTATCACTCAACATCTTTATTTCTCCACCAGTGACCCCAATTATTCATGGTGCAAAAACTGAGCGTTTTGAGGTCTTCGAAGCAGCCGCTCTGCTCAGTGAAGGCAAACAGCTCAATGTGCTCGCGAATGATGAGTTGGCATCACTAGTTTAAAAGCAGCCAGTAGCGGGCCGCTCAGAGTATACCAGCATAAGATGAGAATTACAATAGCCTGGAGATGACAGGCTTTGCATTATTCAACAGTTTCAGAAAATACAGGTTTACAGCAACAGACACTGATAATACAAAAACACACACACTCACACAAACAGATCCACACGAGGATCTCTAAGACAGTGAGGTCTGATGGCCAGACTGTAAGTCTAGATGCTTGGAGTACAATGGATGGTAATATGCAGTCCTTGAACAGAAACCTTAAAAATGGACAAGGCCTCGAGCTGTGAGCGTTTGCACAGAACTCCCTTCTTTTGGAGTAAAGTTGTTTTGATGGGACCACATACATTTTTAAATCTGACCTCTCTTAGTGACTTCACTCACCCAGAGAGCAAATTAACAATGGTAGACCTGTGGGCACCCATGTGATGTCTTTATGAAGCCTTCAATTCATCCTTTAACCCTGTATTAGAGAACTCAGTGTGAAAGAGAGAGGCCCTAGCACTAAGAACGGCCCTTTCAAGCAACCCTCGTGATCGTTTTAGTAATGATAAAAGAGTTATTCCCCCAAATGATCTTTCAACTGATCACTGTATACACACAACCCCCTGAGAATGAGTGAGAAAAACAGACATAGAGCTGGTAAAGATCAAACAGAAAAATAGTTCTGACCCAGTGCCTGGGCTTTAACAAAGGATGAACCAGGATGAGCATTCTAACATCACCACAAAGTTTTCATATGAACATTATTGGAAGGTTTCATTAAGAATAGGTAGCATCATTCATTTGCATGCACTGTCTTAGCATCTGGTTCACTAAAGGAATTATGCAAATCAAATCACGCTCAAATGTGCCCCAAAAATATGTGCTTATTTTGCAAGGACTGCAACATCTTTTAATGCATAATGTCTAGATATATTGGTATGCTATTCAGTTATATTGCTCTTCACAATCATTTGAAAACTGCTGCATTAATTGATAGAAAATATGCACAAGTATCTACTAGAAATAGGCTACTGCCTGCTTTCTGTAGGTTTTAATTTTTTTTTTTTTTTTTTTTTTTTTTTTACATATGTGCATATATATCGGTTCTGATCAAAAAAACAAACAAAACAAAAGTAAAAGTGATATTGTGAAATACTATTACAATTCTAAAATGCTGATTGGATGCTCAAGAAACTTCTTATTTTTATCAATGTTTAAACAAGTGTTAAATATTTTGTGGATTTTCAGGATTCTTTAGCTAATAATTATAAAGTTCAAAAGAACAACACTTATTAGAAATAGAAATGTTTGTAACATTATTATGAAATATACATTATGTATGGCTGAGTTTATTGAAGTGTAGTGTTAAGGCATTAGGGCTGTTTTAACTATCGAAACGCATTAGGAGATCATTTAATGTGAGCGAGACAAGCCTAACAGGCCGAAGAAATGGAAAACAGATGAATGGTTGTCATGAGCAAAATTCCTCCATGCAGACATCACAAAAACATGCACTCTGACACACTTAGCACATATACACATGTGCATTTTCCTCTAATGTGACTCATAAATTCATATAGAAATTACACATGGAGTATTCTGTCCATGCTTAGCTTTCCTTTCTCTCTCCATCCCATGTGGCTTTTGTCTGTCTGGACTACAGTGACCACTCTGAATTATAGACAGTCTCTCACATTTAGTGACAGTGACAAAAACAATCATTCCACTTGGCTTTTACATCTCCCTTAAGCTTATAATACATCTTTCCCTTGGCTTATTGTTGTTCCACCTTCCCTTCTTCTCTCTCTCTCCTTCTTTCTTTTACCCTCATTTACCTTGTCTACCCGATTCAGTGTAAAAGCACCATGATATAAAAAAAGAAACACCTAACATGACACTAAAAGGAGAGTTCACCTGAAAATGAAAATGATGTCATCATTTCTGAAAAAGGGATGAATGGAGAATGTAATGGACACTCTTTTTTCACATACAATCAAAGTGAATGGGGAGGACATCAAGGAACAAAACAACACCATAAAAATCATATTAAAAAAAGTCACAGAAGAATGAAAGTCATGCAACTTTAAAACATGAGCTCACTCAGACTTCAACATTTTGTTCATATTTATAAATGTATTATCAAATAAGAATCAAATTTCCTCAAAATGCCCTGATAAGGCCAGTAGTTGATAACAAGCTGTGAATTTTTTGTTGCAGATATCACCTTAACAAAGACCTTTACAAGCTCATTGTTTTGCCTGTAACTTCAGTCTGCCAGACGGTATATGCACTGCAACCCATTTTGTTTTTGTTCGTCTATCCTCCTATTTTCTCTTTTTTTTTCAAAATGGGATCAAAATGGGAAACTTAGACAAACACACACACACACAATGTGGGCACATTTGTGTGTAATTAAAACTTGCTTTGTCTTTGTGCAAGTTTTGACACAAGAGCAGATCAGGCTTTTGTCTTCTGCACTGTCCAGTCAAACTGCAACAGGGACACACACTGCCTTTTGTTGTGCTTTGACATTCTGCTGGAGAGAAACACAGAGACAAAAGAAGTTAGGAGAGGTCTGAACCACTCCTTCACACACACACACACACACACACATACACACAATTAATTAAACACAAGACTTGAAGATGAACAAGCGAAGTTGAAACTTAATAAGATTAAAAGCTGCACAGGGGCTAATTAAATTGTGATTCAAGTAATGTGAGCATATATATATATATATATATATATATATATATATATATATATATATATATATATATATATATATATATATATATATATATATGTATATACCGTATTTTCTGGATTATAAGTCATATATGTTTTTTCATAGTTTGGCTGGTCCTGCGACTTATAGTCAGGTGTGACTTATTTATCTATTTAAAATAAATTTGACATGAACCAAGAGAAATGAACCAAGAGAAAACATTACCGTCTACAGCTGTGAGAGGGCGCTCTTTGCAGCTCAGTGCTCCTGTAGTCTACACTGAAAACATAATGTGCCCTCTCGCGGCTTTAGACATTAGCCTAATGTTTTATCTTGGTTCTTAGTTCTAAATAAATGCGACTTATAGTCCAGTGCAACTTATATACAATTTTTTTTCCTCGTCATGACGTATTTTTGGACTGATGCGACTTATACTTAGGTGCGACTTATAGTCCGGAAAATACGGTAGGTCTTGTTTTCTCTCTTTTTTGCAAAACGCGACAAACACCAGTCTCCTTTTTTTTTGCAAAAACACAATATATCTGCTCAAACAATTCCATTCCATTCCATTCACTCTAGACAGTAATGCTGGTGCTCTGAATACACCCAACATCCAAGTTTTCCTCAATTACTTGATACTTTGTGATCAACAAACAAGGGCTGCACGATAAATTGCATGCGATTGTCATGAGCATCTTGTCAGTAAAGCCAGTTCTGTGATTAATAGTACTGGGAAATATCCATGTGCTTTCAGATGGAAATTATTCAGATGCATTTAATACACAGAGCCATAGATCAGCGACAAGCTATGCTATATCGCATTCATTAGATAAATTGCATTCGATTTTGAATGTGATATTGCGTAGCTTGTCAGTGGTGCTAGTGTTTTTATTAATGCCATTTATGTTTTGTTAATACAGCATATACTGTAGCACTAGTCAATTAAATGAATGTAACATGGCAAAGATAAATGCACATTTGGAAGTTGAATGTAAGGGAAATGACATTTTTGAATTTTTGTTGTCTAATGTGTTGTTGTTCATGTTCTCGTTCATGATTACATTTTATTTGATTTTATTGCTGTAATACATTTACATCATTAACAAGATAACCCATTGAATACATGTTGAATGCAATGACTGATGAATGCATTTTTAGTCCAGTATAAGATTAGTATTGACCAAGTTCAAAAGCTGTCATATGTGGATCAACTTACTATGTTTTTGTATTTGAATCAGTTTCAATATCAATTATATTTATTCAATGGATTTGTTGCATTTTGGGATTTTTGTATTTATTTTTATTTTTTTAAATAATAAATCGCTGAAAATCAAAATCTGTATTAACATTTTTAATGCTATCACAACTTAAAGATGCTATGTGAAAGTTTGAAACAGATTATGTATTATTAAATGTATTTACTCTTTTTTTAATTATTACAAATAAATTTCTCCTATAACAAATTAGTCCTGCAAATGCATCAAAACCTAATCTATGTTATCCATCTCATCTCGGTGACATATTTAAATAATCAGAATCTGAAACAACAATGTTCAATACAAAACATGAGCACTATTCTGAAAACTCTCAACAAATTCATAATGTCTCAGCACTTTTGGAAAGTAACTCTGGATAAGTAATGTAAAATGTAAAATGTAAAATTGTATAAATTATAAATAAACTTCACAGCCATATTTCACAGCTGTCAGTTTGCAATGAATACCTCTAGGCAAAAGTAAATATGAATTTGGTATGTGAACAAATATATGGCACATAATGTCATGTCTGGCTAGGAAAGGTACCTGAATGGGTGGTATGTAGTGCTGGTCAACATAACAGCCATATTGTGAGGTCTAAGGGAGGTCTTCACTGTTTTGCTGTAAAATAAGAACAGTTTCAGTCAAGTGTTTGCCCAGTGCATTAAAATTCATGTCATGATAACAGTGTCGCCATTGCCTGGTCATTTATAGTACTTACTCCTTGTGCCTGTCTCGGTGAGAATTCATGAATGCAGGCACTCAAGCGAATATATTCACATGTGTCTGAGTGTGTGTGTGTGTTTGTGTTTGAGTATCGGGCCTGTGAGGCTGAGTGTGACAGAGTTGTCAAGCAACAGAAGAGAGGGTGGCAAAGCTGCTCTCAGCGACGCTAGAAGAGCAAAGAACAGCATGTCATTTCATCTTTTCTCTCCTGCTTTCATTTCAACCCTTGTTTTCTCCACTTGTATTGCTGTTAGGCAGCAGTTCTCAGAAGAAAAAGCTTGCTGATGGCTGAAGGAAGTATATGTGTACCAGTGTATGGAGTGTGGGTTGGCGCAGATGTATATACAGTACTTATGGGAAAATAAATGAAATATTTGCCTGTAGTTGCTTGCTGATCACCATTCTTTTAACAGCATCATCATCTTCAAAGGTACCCCAACCATTAGTGAATGAACTAATATTTAATCTATCAAGAAAAAAACAAATATTTGGCCTCTGGTATCCTTTTTTAACCTTTTGACATGCTAATAAATCCAACATGCGATAACCCTTCCTGAATCAAAATAAGCACTGTATGTCCAGAAGGGAAACGTAGCATCCCTGTTCAGTTTATTGTCTTGTTATTTGTTTTGGTCTGTATTCTAATGAGCTATTAATGCAGTTATGGGCTATGAAGACGCCAAGTTCAAACTGACGCTTGCTCTACAAGGGACAAAACAAAAGCAGGAACAGAAATGTAGGGCAGGCCTCAGTCAGGCCACACCATGCCATGTCTGACCCTGGACTCTGAGGCTCCTTACCGCAAGCAAATGTTACGCAGTCCAATCAACCCTCTAGCCCTATGCATTAATTAACATTTCAATGAGGCCCGTCTGTCCTACCCTCCTTCAAGGAAATGACTAACCTTTACACGCTTACATTAAGCTCGACTTTCTGTGAGTTCATTATGTAGTTCGGAATTTCTTTATTTAGGAGACAATACACAAAGCCTTTGCAATGCCGATATGTAAAAGTTTAGCATACATTTCTAAAGAGTCTTTTTTCATATAACATTATCACAATTTTATACGGAAATATTATATATATATATATATATATTGTCACGGTTCGTGAATGCACCGTCTCCAGCTGTAGTCAGGTTACGTCATGTTGATTGTTTCATGTGGGTGTGGTCGCTGATCACTGATCAGCGGCAGGTGCGGCTAGTTCCCACAGACTATTTAACACCCTGTCTTTCGTTTCCTGTTTGTCTGATCGTTGTTTGTAGATCCTGGTGTCTAGATCCTGGTGTCTGGTGTCCTGCATCATCATACTTCTAATAAACTTACTCGTACTTGCATTTGTCTCCTGTCCTCCATTAGCGCCATTACAGAACGATCAGACCATCATGGAGGCAGCGAGTACTCAAGCTTCATCTCTGGAGGAATTTCTCAGCGCCAGTGTTCGGAGGATGGACTCCCAGGAGAGGCCTCTTAACGACACTGGTCGCGCGGTCCAAGCCTTGGTAACGCAGGTGTCCGAGCTCACCCAGCAGTTCCATCTTCTTCGAGCGCCCACTGCGCCACCCACACCGCCCGCTCTCCCGGTACCACCAGTGACCACCTCCCAGCCGGAACCGCGTCTTCCTATCCCGGAAGCATACTCGGGTGAGCCCAGCTTTTGTAGAGCATTTCTAACCCGCTGTGATATGCATTTTGCCCTGCAACCCAGGACATTCGCCAACGAGAGGGCGAAAGTGGCCTTTGTGCTCACCTTACTCTCTGGGAGGGCGGCACTATGGGGGACGGCGGTGTGGGAGAACCAGGACCCATGCTGCGACTCGTTCCTGGCGCTCTCCGAGGAGATGAGGCGGGTCTTCGATCGGGCCGTCGCAGGACGGGAGGCGGCCAGGAGGCTGGCGGAGTTACGCCAGAGGGAGAGGTCCGTCTCAGACTTCTCTATCGAATTCAGAACCCTGGCTGCGGAGTGCCATTGGAACGAGGAGGCGCAGTGGGACATGTTCCTGCATGGGCTGGCTGACCGCGTCCAGAGGGAGATCTACGCCCTGGATCTGCCCCCCTCTCTTAATGGACTCATTGATCTAGCGTTACGGGTGGATGCCCGCCTCACTCGGATGGAGAGGAGGGGGCTGTTCAACACCCCATCCAGGGGCCCGGCGGACGGGCGATTCAGTGGCGGAGACGTGGTCAGCCCCACCTACGATCACGAGCCCATGCAGGTAGGGCGAGCTCGGCTTTCCCGGGAGGAGAAGGAGAGGCGGAGATCCCTGGGTCTTTGCATGTACTGCGGGGGAGCCGGACATCAAGCCCATACCTGTCCAGTAAAAGGCCAAGCCCGGTAGTACGCATGAGGCTACTATCGGGTGGGATCTCTGCCGAGAAGACCTCATCACCGCCATCATCTACGCTCCTTCCGGTAAGACTGCGGTGGTCAGCACAGACACACCACTGTCAGGCACTACTGGACTCTGGGGCAGAAGGTAACTTTATGGATCGTCACCTTGCACACAAGCTCCACATTCCCCTCAAAGCCCTGCCGCACCACATCACGGTCCATGCCCTCACTGGACAGCAACTCCCCACTATCTCTCACAGCACTGAGGAGATCACACTCATCACCTCTGGCAACCACTCCGAAACTATCTCATTTCACATCCTTGACACTCCCCTGGCACCCATTGTCCTCGGGCACCCTTGGCTCCTTCTCCATAACCCCAAAGTAGACTGGTCCTCTAATTCCATCTTTTCTTGGTCTCGAAGGTGTCATGAGTCTTGTTTAGTGTCTGCTTGTCCGTCTGTGTCTCTGTCTGTGTTACAGGAGGAGGCGGTGGATTTATCTAACGTGCCCGCTGAGTACCTCCACCTGAAGGAAGTGTTCAGTAAGTCTCAAGCTGCTTCTCTTCCTCCGCATCGTCCTTACGACTGTGCCATAGAGTTATTGTCAGTTAAGTCTCCGCCTAAAGGCAAACTTTATTCAGTTTCTGTGCCAGAGAGGGAGGCTATGGAGAAATATATTTCTGATTCTCTAGCTTCCAAATTCATCCGCCCTTCCTCTTCTCCTGCGGGGGCGGGGTTCTTTTTTGTGGGAAAGAAGGACGGATCACTGCGACCTTGTATTGATTACCGAGAGCTGAACAACATCACGGTAAAGAATACTTATCCTTTGCCGTTGATGTCTTCAGCCTTCGAGAGGTTGCAGGGAGCGTCTATTTTCACAAAACTGGACTTACGCAATGCGTATCATTTGGTTCGGATCAGGGAGGGGGATGAATGGAAGACCGCGTTTAACACCCCCAGAGGGCACTTTGAATATTTGGTCATGCCCTTCGGGCTCTCCAACTCCCCAGGGGTCTTCCAGGCACTCGTCAACGACGTGCTGCGAGATATGATTGATCAGTTCATTTATGTCTACCTGGACGACATATTGATTTTTTCTTCTTCTCTCCAGGAACATGTGCAGCACGTCCGACGAGTGCTTCAGAGGTTGCTAGAGAATGGGCTTTTTGTCAAGGCGGAGAAATGCGAGTTTCATGCACAGTCTATTCCATTTTTGGGGTTTATCGTGTCGACTGAGGGAATACGCATGGATCCCGAGAAGGTTAGGGCTGTGGTAGAATGGCCAAGTCCAGATTCCCGTAAGGCCCTACAGAGGTTTCTGGGGTTCGCTAACTTCTACCGGCGTTTCATTCGCAATTTCAGCCAACTAGCCGCGCCTCTGACCGCCTTGACCTCCGCCAGGACTGCTTTCAGGTGGTCAAACACAGCGGAAGCTGCGTTTGCGAAACTGAAGAGCCGTTTCATTTCAGCTCCAATTCTCATTACCCCTGACGCCACACGGCAGTTCGTGGTGGAGGTCGATGCGTCAGAGGTGGGGGTAGGAGCGGTGTTATCCCAACGTTCTCCCTTAGACGACAAGGTCCACCCTTGCGCGTATTTTTCTTATCGTTTATCTCCTGCAGAGAGTAATTACGATATTGGTAACAGAGAATTGTTGGCAGTCAAGATGGCATTGGAGGAATGGCGACACTGGTTAGAAGGATCGGGGGTTCCTTTTATAGTATGGACTGACCACAAGAACTTAGAGTACATTAGCACCGCCAAAAGGTTGAACTCCAGGCAGGCTCGATGGGCACTTTTTTTCGGACGTTTTGATTTTACTATTTCGTACCGCCCGGGTTCCAAAAATATCAAACCCGATTCCTTGTCTCGTATTTTTGACCATTCCGAACGCCCGTCCACTCCCGAGTGTATTTTTCCTGAGACATTAGTGGTCTCCACTCTCACATGGGAGATCGAATCGAAGGTCAGAACGGCCTTAGAAGGGGTAACGCCTCCGCCCGGGTGCCCACCGAACCGCTTATTTGTGCCGGAGGGATTAAGGTCCAACGTTATCCAGTGGGGACATTGCTCTAATGTGGCTTGCCATCCAGGGGTTAACCGTACTAGATTTTTAGTCAAGCAACGATTCTGGTGGCCACTTATGGCTCGCGACATTCACAATTTTGTTTTGGCTTGCTCGGTATGTGCCACTGGTAAGGCTTCCAATCGGTCCCCGGATGGGTTACTCCAACCGCTGCCGGTACCTTCGAGACCCTGGTCCCATATCGCACTAGATTTTATTACCGCCCTCCCGCCCTACCAGGGCAACACGGTTGTTTTAACCGTGGTGGACCGGTTCTCAAAGGCCGCCCATTTTATTCCTTTGGCCAAGTTGCCCTCAGCCAAGGAGACAGCGTTGACCGTCATAGACCACGTCTTTCGTTTACATGGCCTCCCGATAGACGTGGTTTCTGACAGAGGACCCCAATTTGTGTCTAAATTTTGGCGAGAATTCTGTAAATTACTAGGAGCGACTGTAAGTCTGTCCTCAGGGTTTCACCCCCAGAGCAATGGCCAGACCGAGAGAGCCAACCAAGATTTGGAAAGGGTGTTGCGATGTTTGGTCTCCAAGAATCCTTCCTCCTGGAGCCAACAATTGTCTATGGTGGAGTACGCCCACAATACCTTACCAGTATCGGCTACGGGCCTATCTCCTTTTGAGTGTAGTGTAGGGTACCAGCCACCAATTTTTCCCAGTATGGAATCCGAGGTTGCGGTCCCCTCCGTTCACGCCTTCGTCCAGAGGTGCCACCGCACTTGGACCAGAGCCCGCGAGACTCTACTCCAAGTGGGGGCGCGCACCAAGGCCAAAGCCGATCGCCACCGGTCTAGGCCTCCCGTATACGTCGTGGGTCAAAAGGTGTGGCTTTCTACTAAGAACATTCCTCTCCGTTCCGTTTCTAATAAACTGGCTCCCAAATTTATCGGCCCGTTTTCTGTCACCAAGATCATTAGTCCGGTGACAGTCCGCCTCAAACTCCCTCCGACGTACAGGAGAATTCACCCCGCCTTTCATGTATCCAAAATAAAGCCTGTATTTTATTCTCCCATTAATCCGCCTACCCCGGTCCCTCCCCCGCCGCGTCTCGTAGATGGGGAGACCACTTATTTGGTTAATCGTATTCTGGACTCTAGAAGGAGGGGACGCGGATTTCAGTACTTGGTGGACTGGGGGGGTTACGGTCCGGAGGAGAGAAGTTGGGTACCTGCTAGGGACATCCTGGATCATTCCCTTATCGATGATTACAATCGACAGGTAAGAGATTCTGGGGACGCCAGGAGGCGTTCTTAGGAGGAGGGGTACTGTCACGGTTCGTGAATGCACCGTCTCCAGCTGTAGTCAGGTTACGTCATATTGATTGTTTCATGTGGGTGTGGTCGCTGATCACTGATCAGCGGCAGGTGCGGCTAGTTCCCACAGACTATTTAACACCCTGTCTTTCGTTTCCTGTTTGTCTGATCGTTGTTTGTAGATCCTGGTGTTTGATGTCGTGTTCGTGTTGTTCCTGCCTTGCCTTGTCGCCGTTCTGTTCGGATCCTGTCGTCACGCTTGAAATACACTCACCACTATTGGATTATCACCGCTGTCATCGTCGTTCAACGCACCCCACGTCTCACCTCACCAGTCTGTGCTGCCACCGTGGTTCCTGCGTTACTCTCCGACCTTTCATCATCATCATACTTCTAATAAACTTACTCGTACTTGCATTTGTCTCCTGTCCTCCATTAGCGCCGTTACATATATATATGTGTATATATATATATATATATATATATATATATATATATATATATATATATATATATATATATGTATATATATATATATATATATATATATGTATATATATATATATATATATATATATATATGTATATATATATATATATATATATATATATATATATATATATATGTTTATATATATATATATATATATATGTTTACCTCAATCCTAAACCAAATAAACAAAAAATTTTTTTTTATATTAACTGCTTATGAACAAGCATTTGCTGTATATGGAGTAAAAAGTACTATATTATCACTTCAAAAATACTTCTCTTAATAAACGCTGTCTTTTTCAATGAATGTATGGAAGCATTTTTTTTTTCAGTTAATGTAAGCATACTTAAAACAACCACTAGTTTTCAACTTAAATTTATAAATACAGCAACAGATCCAAGATATCTCACAAGAAATCAACATAGATTCTTTGAATCTTTAATGTCTAAATCAATGTCATTAACTAACATCAGAGAATTAAAAGTCAAAACTTAATCACAAAAAATGAGCACTCACATGTCTCCTGTACAGTTTTAAAAGAAATATCTTAGATTGTGCTTGTGCTATATTCTTAATGCGTGCCACCAATTGTCATAATTTTACTGAGATAAACATAAACATATGAGATAAAACTGATACTTGAATAAATCTTAACTGAGAACACCATTATGTATCCTGATCCATGACAGGGTAACCTCTGAGCAATAAATGCTTCTTAACAAAGCCGTTTGCTTGTCTAGCATCTCTTGCTGTTGTTCTAAGAGACGAGGCCAAAAAACTCCTGAAGTTTGTCTACTGGGTGCTAGTGATTCCAGCATTCACTTGCCTGAAGCGTTTGTTCGATTTCTTAATTTCCTTAATGTAAGGAACGCTGATGCAATTACAAGAAAGTGTCTTCTTCTTCTTCTTCTTTTTTTTTTTTCTTGTCCCCAGAGTACAATGTCTGACCAATCAGCAAGCACGACAGGGGTGAGGATGATGGGACTTTAGCCTGTGGTTGTGAGGCAGAATTCCCCTCGAAAGTGTTTAAAACAGACCTCTGTTATTCATGGATTGAAAGATTTCAAAGAGCTGGTGACTTTTTTATTACAGTTTATTGTTCTTTCAGCCCCAAATATCACATTTAAATAAGTGACATTTAAATTCTCACCCGCTCATTTTACTTCTCTCGCCTTCTCCCCCTTTTTTTTCTTTTTTTTTTCGGAGTGTATGATAAAATTCTGTTTATTTATTTTGCTCTGTTAAGGAATTGACTATGTTCAAAGACTCTAGGCATGTTTAATCAGCCCACACACTTCTTGGATTAAGATATACATAATTATTCAGATCATACATATGCATGAGGCAATGCTGTTGCATTCAAACTGGGAGTCTGGATGCATGATGTCATTGTGGTTCATTAACAATGGGGAGAGATATAAGTAGACAATAAGGAATTGGATGGAGAAGGAGAGATGTACAGAGAGAAGTGTGACTCCTGCGCGAGGCATTGCTTCCTTTACAGTAATCCAACAGGCAGATAATTAGGGAGAAAAACTTGTTAAAAGGGCTGAGGGAACACACACATATGGACACACACTTGTTCAACCTGAACCAGCCCAACCAGATGTCGGTTTTTGCATCTTCCAACACTGGAGGGCAAGCCATATGGGACAAAAAGAGTCATCCGTGTTTATCAAAGCAATATCACACCAGCAAATTTCTATGCGAAAACTGTTTCTATAAAACAACAATTTAACTGACAAGTACATACACAATTAAAGAAAACCAAAAACCATCCTCTGTGTGGAAATAACATCTTCCGGCTGGAATACACTACATTACTATTGTCTAGATTTTTTTTTTTTTTTTTTGCAGTCTGATGATTTTGGCCAGTCGCAGTGAGAGATTTCACAGAAGATCGTGTAGCGTATGACTCAAAGTTTCTTAGCTCTAGACTATGATTCCATCCAGTCTGAAGATATCAAACATAGATATTGAGCCAATGTTCACACACTTATCTTAATTTGTTGTGTTTCTCCTAGCAGTGAGCCATGTTTCTGAGTGAGTCAGTTGTGTTCAGAATAATTTACAAGTCTGGAAGTCTGTGATCCTCAGTTATTTAATGTACTGTATCTGTAACCATTTACAAAGTCAGCAAATCTTTTAAAGGTGAGTATTCTTGCGTTAAATGCCAAGGATACAGCATGTGCTGTTGTTAGACTATACACGTGTCCAAACATTAATGTGAAACAGTGATGTTAGAATAACAAGGCTTTTTTATTTATTTATTTATTTATTGCGCCTTGTAAAGATGCAAAAATGTGAATGAAAACAGTTTGGATTGGATTAGAAACTTTCCACAATGTCATAAAACTTCATGATGACCTTCACAGTGTTTTTTTTTTTTTTTTTTTTTTTTAGAATTGATCATATATCTGACTTTAACAAGACTCTAACACACAGCACAAGCAATGACAGGAAATGACACATCATTAACCTAGTGCCTGAGCAGGGTTTGTAGGAAATAGAGAAGAAGTGAGAGAGAGATAGAAAGAGAGGGACCAGATGGGGAGAGGGGGCCCTTGCTGGTTAGAATGGCCCGGCTGGAGATCCAATAAAAACATGGCAGCCATAGCTAATGTGACTCCTCTCACATGAGTCAGTGGTGTATAAATATCCAGGAATGACCCCTTTCTCTCTCTCACCCACTGTTTCTCTGTCTTTCCCTCTCAGTGTTTTGGGTATAACAGATTCACCAGATTCATAAATCACCAAAATGGCCTGCGTTAGAATTTTATGGATATTTATTTGACGCTTTCATTTTCTCAGCTTTGGCGTGGAAGAGATGGAAGTGAGTGTGTGATGTACACTGGGCAAATTCCTCAACGGCTTTAATGTGCCCAAATAAATTGTGTGAGTGTGTTTCCCAAAGCACTACATTTTAAAAAGGGACTCCCCAGAGGCTATGCAGAGTAGTTGATAGACTGCAAATCTCTGGCTGTTAACAGTCAACCCCCCCCCACCTCTCTCTCTCACACACACATACTCATAACTGTGCACACCACACTTTCTTTCTTTCTTTCTTTCTTTCTTTCTTTCTTTCTTTCTTTCTTTCTCGTTCTGCAAAATAAAAAAAGAGAAATTACTGATGATGTGCTTGTTGCTCTTTTCCATGACTTGATACATAAGGGCTGGGTTTTCAAGCTTAAAAAGCATTAAAACACACCATAAAATTATCTTATGGTGCAAGCATTATAAATTTCAAAGACTTCTTAAGTGATATGATAGCTACAGGCAAAAATAAATAAATTCAAATAAAATAAAATCAAGTCATTATTTAGTTTTTACTTCTTGGCATGTTCATGAAAGCTAAATGTCATAATGAAATTATTATTTCTATTTGAAACTTTTTGATAAATGACCTGATCCTGTTCATAAAAAAATTAGAATGCAGCTCGAGCGTGTCCCCACCTGCAATCAAAGGTAGACATTCATCCGCCATTAAAGCAAGTAACAGGGAGTACAGCAGTGGTAATGTGTGTGAATAGAGTATTAGCAATGTAAGCGCAGTTAGCTGCAACCACACAGCTGATGCTAACGGGCTATAAGCTAATAGCGGACCCGGGAGATCAAAATAAAACTAGTGATAGCGAGGCGCTCTGATTGTTTTTGTTGTAGAATACAATAGAGGATATATTCACACGTTATATAAACGGAAACAATGGTGTATAAAATAGATTTTTTCGTTAAAAATAGTTGATAAAAAGAATATAGTGACGGAGTACACGCAGTACAGATGCCAACAACAAACAGGAAGTGACATCATATGCGATGGTCTCACAGTAGAGAGAAAGCCAGATCTCTCTCTCTCTCTCATCCCAAAGCACTCATTCCATGCGATGCATCCAATCATACACACTACTAGTCAGGGTGTTTGTTAAAGATGCAGCAACATGGTCGTGCTTTGTTTTCAAATGGTCCTCTCTCCTCTCTCTTGTTGCAGCAAGTCGTTCTATGCAAGTCGTTCATGCCAAGCCATCATTTCTTCTCTCCCTTGTGTTTTACTGACCTTCAGACCGACTCACCAAAGTTCCCCCTCCTCTCTGATCAGACAGATGCCAGCACTCACAGCTCTGAGCCAGAGCATATACTACACTCATGCATAGCTGGTATTTTGCTGCAGTCTCCTGTTTTTACACAAAAAGTGCAAATGACTGTGCTGCCTCAAACTTTCTTGGAGACATGTTTCTTTGGCTGTGTTCTGTCTCTCAGTTCTTTTGGATGGCCGGTTTGAATTTAGTCCAGAGGCCAGATGAAGGATCTTCAAGTTGTTCTTATTCAACACAGAGCTCCCTGCACCTCCAAACACACTCTCTCTCTCTCTCTCTCTCTCTCTCTCTCTCTCTCTCTCTCTCTCTCTCTCTCACACACACACACACACACTCCTTCATCTCCATCCCCACTTCAAACAAAGAGCTGCCTCATCACATTCTGTTGCTTTGAAACCACATACACTCCCTGCTAACAGCACACACACACACACACACACACAAACATAGCCTTGGTGTGCCTCCAAAGAAAGATGGAAACATGGAAAGCAAGAGGTGGGGCAATGGAGGAAAGCCAGAGGTTAAAAGAGAATGTGTTTTTCTTTTAAGTCATGCTTTTCAGAAAACTTGGATAGGCATTATTTATATTTTTCCATCTGTTTTTCTGTTCCTTTTTCCTTTTACCAATCCACCCACTCTGACTTAGAGGCTTGCATTGGCTCCACTGTTTCTGGCCTTGGTTTGATCTTTGTGTCTTTGTGTATGTATGCAAAATTTTGCAATCGTCTTTTTTCCACTTTTCTATATGGAAATTGACTAAAAAAGCATTTGCTTTTATAAAACAGTTCAATAACAATAATGTACTACATCCACCACGTTGTCATTGTCATGTGACCTATCAGTTTCAGTTGTATTACATTTTTGATATCCACAGCTCCTCTCCTATGGCTTCATAAGATAGTATAGTTCCATCCTATATTGTATGGAAGGAGGGATATTTGGAGACCAAGATTAAAAATAAAAAAATACTATTGAATCTGTCTGCACTCTCACTCACAAAGATACTGACTCATAAAAATATGTTCCTAATTGAGACAGTATTATTTTTGATACATTTTTTGAATGATTCCTTGACTCATGCAAAGTCAGTTTCTACATCCAAATGCTTTAAAAATAGTAGACTGATTGACTTCCTCATCTTGTTGGCACTTACTGGCATAACAATAACCTGGAGAATGAATCACTGAAAAATCCCCACCACTTTATGCACAGTATTCTGTGGGAAAATGGCGTAATAACATTTTGTTTTCACACTGAAAATAATTAAAAAAATATTTTCCAACATTTAAATATTATACAATTTAAATGGTCTGTGTGCATTAAGCTCCTGGGTTGCGGTTAAGGGGTAGTGAACAAGGTGAAGTTTTTTTTTTTTTTTTTTTTTTTTTGTGCTGAAGTACCACACTCAAATGTGGTGCAACTGTTTTATGTGTGTGTACACTGCTTACAGACTTAGGATTCTCAAAATCTCTGTCAGTCCCTGACATTGCTTCTAGGGATAAACATGACAAGAGCAGATGTACTGTACATTCATGAACTGGCTTTTGTGCTTTATCTCTTCCATGTTCTCTGTTTCTCTTCTCTCCTTTCCACACTCTTTCCTCTTTATGACCTTCACATGCATTCCTTCTGCAATTCTATATTTTCCCTCCGAATTATTTATTTTTGACATATTTGAAAATGAACAGAAAATACCTCTTGGCATGCAAGTATCTGTACAGCCCATGTCATGGCCTGTTTACACTCTTGGCCCTTGTCTTGTTTATCACTCTACCTGACTCTTTGTCTGTCTCTCTTTCTCTCTTGGGTGGCTGGCCATGCTGACTCCATCCAGTCTAGTCATTAGAAACACAGTCTAACAGCTGCTTTCAATTATTTTTCTTTCCCCTTATCCAGCAGCGCTGACCGGCTCTCTTTCCCTCACATTCAGCCCTCACTCTCACAGCTAATTTAATCACTGTTGGACAACACCTCTCAACTTCTGTATCCTCCACATCAACCACCGCATATTCTTTCTTTGCAGAATCCGGCTCAATTCTTAAAAGGGCCTCATAATTGAAAGGATCCTCTTAATGATTTTGGCACCTTAATGATTCTAATAATGCCTATTTTAGTATGTGTAAAAAATACACTTTCATGATGAGAATGTTCAATTCAGAGACATTTTGCAATTAACCTACACTGGTCTGTTTCATGCTCTAAATTCAGGAGGAACATTGTAGTGCAGTTAAGTTGTGCAGCAAACTTTTAGGATTCCTTCAGAATTAGAGAAAATATGCATGTGCGAGAACCATAAATGAAACGGACCATCATTCGATTCTGGTCTTTTTTTTATGGAACCAGTTCTGAATAACCTCTGCTCTTCTGGAAGCTCTTGTGCTCCAGTTGTTTGTAGAGCTCACAAGCTGGGATGTGGAAACAAAGCGAATTAGCCCAATGACCTTCTCCTTACTTTCCTGATTTAGTCCATTAAAGCACTGAAGCATGTCTTTCCTATTTTAGCTCTATCTGATGGTGTCAGCATGTCTTTGTTGGTATTATTTTTATTCTCATGTTCTGTCAGTCTACACAAGTTAAACTGGTTATCAGCTTCACACGGAAACTAACTATTGTGAAAGCTCCAAAGAACTGAAACAACCCTCATCCTTCACATGCATGTTTGTTTATTGAACATTATTACCTCAAGTTACCTTGAACATATTTCATATTTATTTCCACAAATTTCAATTGAAAATTAGCAGAGATTTGCTTTGGGCCTGGTCATTACCCATGCATGTCAGTTTTGATAGAGCAATAAATATCTCCCCTCCCAGAAATGCTATCTCTAGGTCATACGACAGTATTTTGTAATGTCAAAATATTAACCTGCAGAATAAAAAAAAGCTTGGTTGCTTCAATAGCACTATTTATACAATGGATGACTTTCACAATGGCCTTAAAACTGTAATTTTTTTTTTTTTCTGCTGTGTAAATGCTACGGCAGCCTGTCGGTAGAAAACGGGTATAGGTTAATCTGATAAAATTTGGCTTATACTTTGAAAAAGGGCAGCAAAATCCGTAAATTTAAACTAACATAAATTTACTAACTTAGGTCCCTATATAAAAATGGCATCAATGTTAGTTCAGCAGGGAATTTGTAACTTGGGTTTGTCGATTTTTTTTAAAGCCAAAATATCACTGAACCCCCATGAAATTCAAGGTGCACATAGCTCGACAACTCTTTGCAATGTTATTCCTTTCCATCAAACAGATCAAACAATTTAACAAAGCCTTTTTGTAGCACTTTGATACAGCAGTCTACATGAAAGCATCTCTGTAACTTTGTGCAGTCCACATGGTTCTACTTTTGAATTTCATCAAGTTCTGAGATGTGGAGATGATACATGGTGCTCTGGGGGGTTGTCTTCCATCTACAAAGAGATTTTGATGCATGGGCCTAAATCCCCCTCCCACAATCTCCCTTGGTTTTTCTGACCACCTTTCCTCTCCACATTTCTCTACCGCCTACATTCGGCCTCTTTTCGCTCCAGTCCCACATTATCTTCAGGTCATTAAAAAGCAGCTATCAATTATTCAGATCCTGCCTCTTAAACATTAAAAAAATATCAAACATATTAGCAGGATGTTCTTTTGGCTAGCTAAAGGCATTTGAATATTTTAGTGCAGAGGAGTTTTTAATATCTATATTTTAGCGTGAGCTCAAAAAGGTACCTTTGCAAGAAAACATGCAAGCTTTTTTCTTGTAAGCGTGAAGAAACGCTATGTTCTGGAGGCAAAATAGGTGTTTAAACTCTCCAAGTGTGAATCTGTTTTTCCTCTCAAAATCATACCTCGTTATTTGCCTCATTTTGTGAATTTGGTGTAAAGTGAGTCAACACGATGACTGGGTTCTTGTTGAGGAATAATTCACACTATCACTCACTCACTCACTCACTCACTCACTCACTCACTCACTCACTCACTCACTCACTCAGTACTCCTAGACAAAATGTGGAAATGAAAAAGCAAAACGGGGGGGATTTAAGCTTAATCTGCACAAGTATCTTTTTTTTTTTTACTTAAAGATGTGCACACACATATAATTGTCTGACATTTCTTTATCGCACTAGTGTAGAGAACTATGGCTGTAACTATGTACAGATGTGTTTGGAAGCATCACATGAACAATCTTGTGTGTGTACAGTCTCTGAATTTAGTCCTGTTTCTAATATATTACTTGGCTGCAATCTTTGCCACGGTAATTAGCCACATTATCTACGCTAGTGGTATTAGTATTCCATCTTTCCATCTCTCTCTCTCTGGCGCTCTCATTCATGCTGGAAGTAGTTTTTCTCATCTTTCCAAGACCATTTGAGCAAAAGCTGTGTTTCCCATAGTTGCATTCATTAATCAAAAGAGAAAAACATGGCACAAAGCAATTCATTGTTTAACATTCCTTTTAATCTAACAGTTGGTTTTGTCCAACAAAAACAAAACTACTAAATCTTATAACATCAGCAAAGGTTATCGCAATCTTATATCAACTGGTTATAAATACTTGTATGTTAAACTACTTGTGTGTTGATCTTTTGAGAAAGAGAGGAGACAAAGGTATGGAGAGACGATCAATGTGCATGTGTTGTTGTAAGAGAGACACGGGGAAAGCGATAACACATGTTTCTCTGCTTGGTTTCCTGTGGTGGTTGAATGAGAAACAGACATGGAAATAGGCCCAGCTGAATTGCTCTCTATATATGATTTGGTAGAGCACATTTATAGTTAAATGCACTGAACTTTCTCTTGACAAACTTTGATGTATGTAAATCAAGCACTCAGCTATTATTGATTTATTCCTTCTTTCATTGTATTTATGTTCCTTCCACGTATAAAAAAAAAAAAAAAAACAATAATACAAAATAGAATAACATAATAATACAACATATATTGCCAAGATTGATTTATTATTCATTTACCAGAGACACATGAATCTCACAAAACCCATCAAGAACATGTCTAGGTCATATTTCAACCATAATCAAGTGAAAGAAACATGAAATTATATTTTGCACAAAGAACATTATATCTGTTGTTGAATTTTTTTTTTATTATTAATTTCATGGCAATTAAGCCCATATCCTCCCCCTAATTAGCACCACTGTAATGCAAGAAAAAAAAAAAAAAACATACAGTAATGCATAGTAGTATTTATTGTTCTCTAAATGAGAATTTGGAGGGAAATGCACTTAATTGTATTTAAAAAGATTCACCAACACACAAAATTACATCTGCAGAACATAACCTGTACCAAGACACACCACAATAGCAGTCTTAAAATTGTTTGCTAAATTTATTTGTAATTGTTTGTTAAATATACTAGCTATTTGGAAACAGAGTGAAAAACCATTTCTAGACAGAATGTCTACTGTAATTTCTTAAAGTATTTCAGAGCCTTATAGGAGATGATCAGATGAGTAGAATGCAGTAGTTAGACTGCGCTGTTAGATTAGCACGGGTGAAGAATTATGGCCATTCCTCTGAGAAATTTGTTTTTGCTGGAATGCATGTCCTAATTAAACAATTGAATCAGATTGAATCATGCTAATGCTGCGCTGTTTCGCTTGTTTGTTTTCTACCCTCAAGCCAATTACACTTGGGCTCTGTTACTTGAACATGATGTTAGCCAGGAGAACTAATTAAATTAGTGAGCTGGTGTCCCTTTGAGTACAGTGGTGTTAAGAGTGATGCAAGTGGCAACCATTTCTTTACCCACTGCATTTAGCCTGCTTGTAGTTTTTAATTTGCTTGCAAAAAATAAATTAAAAAACATGGGTTACAAGCTATTCTGCTTTCATTCTGCCATCATTCAGCTGGATTTTGAAGAAAGGATGAGTTGTAAAAGTTAGCAAACAGACTCACTTCATTTCAAGGAAGCAAAATAACAAAATTTCTGAGCACATCTATTCCAAGATCATTCAATTATTTTTCTGCATGCTATAGCTCACTGTACTTGAGACATCTAAAGTGTGAACAAACAAGCTATGTGCAAAATTCTTAATAATTAATTAGCAAGTCGTGTTGCTGTGGAACAATGTTGTACAAACGTTTAATTGCCATCTGTGACATTTGAGCTCTGTATATCATCACACACTCAAACAAAAAGGTAGGTCACGCAGATATAAGAAGAGATGATAGCAGTGTGCCTAAAATAGTCAAACACGACAGTTAATGTGGTCTTAATTGAATTGTAGTAACTGCTTTTTTCCTTTGTCTTTATTTTGTGGAGTCTATTCATAAACATGCTGCAAACCTACTTGGAAATGAAGGATATGTTGTGTTTTCAAACATTTAGAAAACCTAAACGATTTACTATACTTACTAAAATGCGCATTATGCAACAGAATACTGTATCCCTCAATACATTACACTGTACCAGACCGTCATCTTTGAAATTTGACCTTTAGACTACCAAATGTGAAATGTTTATCACTGCATAATTCATACTGTTTCAATTATTAGAATTGTTATTGCTTTTTATAGTAAGAAGTACTATACGTACTATACTACACTAGAACTATACTATACTATACTATACTATACTATACTAAAGTATACTATAAGTACAATATTCAGTAAGCAGCAACATAGTTTATGTATGTATATGCTTTTTTTTTTGTACCAGTTGGACGTTCTTTCCTGTTTCTTTTGTTTTTGTTGTCTTGAGCCTTGTTCTTTCTCCTGCTCTGTTTCTCCCTTTCACGTGTTTTGAAGATGTCCTGTAGTGTGACACTCTTTGAACTATTCTTCATAAAACCCGGTGGGATGTTGTTGGTGAAAGAGAGATACACACAGTGACACATTGCAAGACTCCACTCGTGGGAGAGCACAGGTACATTTGATAGCAGCAGGTTTTCTCAGTCTTTTTCTCTCATTTCATTCTGGACAGCAAAAGAGAGACCGGGAGAAAGGCGGGAAGAGACAGAAATGCCTCAGTGACAGAACTGGAACTTTTTAGCACAGACTCCAAAAACACGTGAATACACACAAACACATGTTTACATTTGGCCCAGTGGACCTTTGTGAAACAGAGATTTAGATTTCTTTTTTTTTTTTTCAGCACACTTTTGATAACACTTCATTAGAGAACATTTGGTCATAGCATAAATGACACCACAACTAAAAGATCATGGATTTGAGTTAAAAAATAATTTAAAATAAAATCATTTTCACACAATAAATGATGAAATGATTTATGATTAATACATTCTATTCTGATTAAATTATCATAATTTTAAAGATGCAATATTCATATTTTTATGGTGGATTTCATAGTTAAAACATTGAAACATTGTCAGACATAAGCTGAAAGAAACACCTGGAAAAGTAGCTGACTACAGGCAAGAATGTCCTGTATGTTTAGATTGTGGTAGGAAGGTTAGCACTGTGGTTATGTGTCAAGTTATGTTAAAAAGAGCCTAATGCTCCAGCACACAACATCTAAACAACAGATATAAAGATTTACATATAATATCTTTTTCAGTCAAAACAGTTCCACTGTAACAGAAGGGCACGAAACTCCTCTCACCATGTCTTTCGCATATAATTTAATATCTGTGTGATGAGGAAACATACAGTATCACAGATTCACACATTACACATTATTGCTTTAGCAGAGGAGCAGCCGATGTGTTTTTGCTCATTGCCAAAGGCAATGGTGGAGAGGGTGTATTTTTAGATGACATGTCATAATAGCCACTACTGGTAAAAATGTCCTGACCATTTGACTGCATGGTACAGTGTGTTCCACACACGCACACACACGCACACACACACACACACACACATACACACACACACACACACACACACACACACACACACACACACACACACACACACACACACACACACACACACACACACACACACTTTTCCATTAACAGAAACTGATGTTACTTGCAACTGATCTTATTCTGTCTGTAAAAAAAATTCTAGGCACCAGCTACATACTCCTTACCTGAAGCAGACAGAAAACTGAGAACTCAACCGATTTACCCTCACACAAAACTTTCTATTTTAGATTAAGCTTTCTATTTTAAGCATAACTTAGTATGATTTATACACTGTTTTCCTTGTGGGGACCAAACTATGTTATAAGGACAAGGAATTCGTTTATTGCCATCTTTGTGGGGACATTTTGTACCCATAACATATAGGGCATACCTGAACCACACAAACAACCACAGAATAAAATAAACAGGTCTCTAATGTCATGGTAAAAATGTCCTATAATAGCAAAATAAAAGCAATAACATATAGATTTTGTACTAGACAAATAAAAAGACAAATAAAAAAATAAATGATGCAAAATTAAAAAGTGAAACCAACTGAACCCAATTTAATCACTGAAGGCTGACAGCAAAAATACATTAGGTAATTATTTAAAGAGCCACACAGATGTGAAATCAGAAATTACCTGTATTACAGTGTATCACATAGCTGTCCATCAGTGTAAACAATGTGCAAAGCAAATTTAAACCAAAAAGTATATGATTTATAAAGTTATTGGCTTCTAAAGTAAGGAGTCGACTCTGAATCGCTGAAACGAGTCGTTATAGATTTCAAATCTTTTGCCCATCTCTATGTACGTCACTAGGAACACTTTGCATAATAATCTCCGCCTACCGTCTTGGGAGAAACAGAACTCTGACCCCCAACCCCCCCCCCCCCCAACCCCCCCCCCCCCACACACACACAGACGCTCTGGTTGGTGTGATAGCATCATGTCATTTTCTCCCGAGCGTCTTATCAGTATGTGTGCTGTCTGCAGCCTTTGTCTGCGCTGATTGTCATTTACAAGCACGTCATTAAAATGAAGTGTAACTCATGTGTAACTAAGTGTGAATACTCATCGAAGATACATGAGAGAGATATCTATAGAAAGCTTGACATGTCTACTTTAAAACTAAACAAGTGCTGCCGAAAATATTCTGTGATAAATTAATCCATATGAAAACAACGCGATGTCCGTTTTTCACGTCTCCCTTCATTATATCTAATGTGACCACCCCCCGTGCTGAACGCGCTATTCAGATTCAAACTGAAGCGTGCGGCTTGAATACACCCACACAGAAGAAAAAGCAGCGAGACTGTTCAAGATTTTTATTTTACTGTTTGCTTCGGGGTGAGAGGAATAAGACATAATTCACCCCAAAAAGATGCTAACGCATTGTTTACCGTGAAGTTGTGTGCGGAACAACCAATCAAAACTATGTCAGTTGACCAATCAGAACACAGTATGCTATCGAAAGGTGGGGTTTAAGGAAACTGAATCTTTTGAACAGCTTCAGGTGAACCGTTTGGGGATCTCTGAGAATTGAGGTAATTTTAAAATGATATTTTGACAAAATGACAATGTTTTTTAACCTTGGATGGATTTAAACCTAATGTACAGGACTTATAAACAGTGATAGGAAGCTTAGAATTTTCATCTTACTGGCTCTTTAATATTAACTACATTAAGTGCTGGGAAAAGTTGCAGTATTATTCAACTGAAGCAGGTTTGTATCAAGGTCATTCCCCATGTGCAGGATGAAGTATGAATTTTTATTTATACATTTTATTTTTTTTGTGCATGAGAGAAATATAAGAGAACTATTGTGAACTACACCTCCTTCTAATGACTTAATAATTGTGACCCTAGACCACAAAACCAGTCATAAGTAGCAGAGGTATATTTGTGGCAATAGCCAAAAGTACATTGTATGGGTCAAAATTATCGATTTTTCTTTTATGCCAAAGATAATTAGGCTATAAAGTAAAGATCATGTTCCATGAAGATATTTTGTACATTTCCTACCATAAATATATAGAAAAAAATGTAGTAATATGCATTGCTAAGGACTTTATTTGGACAACTTTAAAATATTCTCAATATTTTATATTTAATTTTTTTTTTTTTTCACACTCAGATTCGAGATTTTTAATAGTTTTATCTCAGCCAAATATAATACTATTATAACAAACTATACATCAATGGAAAGCTTATTTATTTTGCTTTCACATGATGTATATGTATACCTCATGACCGGTTTTGTGTTCCAGGGTCACATTTCTTCATGTAGTAAATATGAATTGATTATTTGAATTTCAAAAGCGATCAGGTTTGTGTCTGTACGTTAATAAACTCAAATGAAAGAAAACCAATACTCATTCTTATTCTATAGAAATCCATTTAGTCTATTCACAATCTTATTCACAACGAACATTTGTAATAAATGCAGATGCTTGGTATGAATGGTCCTTCAAAATTTCAACTTTTTTATTTTAGTCATGAGACTACCACATTAATCACTAAATGCATCCAGTGGCCTCCAGTGGACTCAAAACACAAATCAGTAAGATTCAGATTGATGATAAATGCTCCCTTAACTCCCCTCTGCTGTAAGATCAGTGATTTGCTATCCTTCAGTCACCCCACAGATCCTGTGATCTCCCGAAGTAGGGATGCCTTCCCTTTCAGCCTTCACTTGGCCAGTCCCTCCTCCTCCTTCCAAACATCATGTGCTTGGGATGCCTGACCCATCATGCCCCTGACAAAAAAATAACATAAAATAAATAAATAAAAATAAGGGAGTGTATGCATGCCTTGTACCATACTCAGTCGTCCACCTCCGACATGCTTTGCATTTTTCTCATTGGCAGTTCATTTTTACTGTGCCTTCCTGCAGTTTTACTAGATGTGTAAAGATAAGAAAACAATGTTTGTATCCCTTGATTCATTCCAATCAGTAATGTTTTAAGGAACAAAGAACACAGGGAATTTTCCACTAAGCTAGTATTGATGGCAATTCATTTCTTATGTTATGGCTTTACACCGCTAAATGTTCTTGCTTATATTAGATTCAACCCAAACTTCATTAACTACTCATCCTCAAGTGGAACTAATCAAATTTTACTGAGGCCTAGGGAATGCATTCCATCTCTCAAACAAAACAGAAACTAAGTGCTGCAATGAGACCACAACAAATGATCCTAAAACTCCTTATTTGAAGAAGATAAGCAGTGGTACCATGTCAGTACAAAATTATAACGGCACTAAAGAACAACAGCTGGCTTTGTTTGGACATATGCTCATGGGTGCTCTAAGAGCATGTAATGGCCTCTCTGGAAAAACAGGAATGTAGTGGTAGCTGGTGATCAGAGCTACATCTCCATGACGGGCAGACGAATGGCATCACCATTCAGAATCCACAGATGTGCTATCAATTACTTTAGTTCGCTATTTCTTTCTCTATATCATTCATAGTAGACACACAAGCACATGAAATCACATACACACTGGCCAGCATACAGTAAAGTTTTTTTTTTTTTTTTTTTTTTTTTTTTTTTTAAAGACAGAAAGTAAAAGAAAAAATGAGGACATAATAAGCTTTACACTTATTCTAGTGATTTTTTTTTTAAATTGCAACTTCAAAATAAACAAAACATTTAAGTCTTAAAATTCATATCTTCGTCTTCAATCTTCAAACATTCCAGGATTTTCCTTATATAATGGACTTCAATGGTGCCCAGAGGGTTGAAGGTCCAAACTGCAGTTTAAATGTATATATATATATATATATATATATATATGTATATGTATATGTATATGTATATGTATATATATATATATATATATATATATATATATATATATATATATATATATATATATATATATATATATATATAAATATGTATATATATATATATATATATATATATATATATATATATATATATATATATATATAAATATATATAAATATACATTATATATATATATATATATGTGTGTGTGTATAATTTGTATAATTTTTAACTAAAAATGCTTGTCTTGCAATGCTAGTCTGTTCTGGTTTGTAGACATCATAAAGTTTGAGCTTTTTCACCCTATTTAGTTAACAACAAATACTCAACCAGCATGATGTCATCACCCTCTTAATTACTAACAGACCTCTTTAAAAAATAATTCGCCCACTATTGTTTCTTTTATTGTGACAAAAACACAAATTCACAGCTTTGTTTCATTACAGCAGCCACATCAGCAAGAGCAAAAGCAAAGAGCAGAAATACTTACAGAAAGGAATGTAGTAAAAATTGATTATTGAAAACTTTTTTGTACACTTGAGACTATCAACATGCAATCCAAGACCTTAATATTAATTTTAGAATTTATAAACAAAAAAAAAAAAAAAATACAAATAAAATGTAAAAATATGTATAAAGTTGATGAATTTGTGAAAATGTTGAATAGAATAGCTCAGTAAACAATACTCATCAAAACTGATAATTTCAGTTAATTTTTTTCAGATTTCAGATGTGACCAAACTTAATGAAAGCTGTATCTTCCATGTGTTTTGCAGACTACTAGGCAGGCACTATTACATTGACCAATTGTAATCTGCCAATCACAACAAAACTGAAGCACTGCATCCACTCACATGATATTTTGCATGTATATTGCCATTATCCCCCTTCACATTCATGCCACACTTCTGTATCTCAATGAGAACACAATGAGCTCAAAGGAAACAAAAGAGATGCTGCCTGCTTCCTTTGGCTGTCAGACGGTCTTACTTTAGAAAAGAATTGTGCTCTGTATTACTTCTGTAATGTCAATTTCAGATAAAACACACCTGGTAGAAAATAATGTTTATAGGAATTAATCAAGTGATGAGAGGTGACGAAGAGGGGAAAAAGAGTGAACAAGTTCATTGCTCAATCAGATAGAGGAGAGTTTGGGTTTGTTTAGAGTGGAATGGTCAACTCATGATTTAAGGAAAAGGGGGTGGGGAATAACGGGAGATGAGATAGAGCTTCCAGACAACGTTCATCTTCAAACACTTCCTATGAAAATATACCCCTCTAATGCATCAGTACCCCACTACGCATCCAGATGTGAGCGAAAAAACAAAAAAAACAAAACTACAAACGGCAGAGCAATGTAAACCACTGGAGAGAGTTAGAGGGACTGAAAAAATGCTGAGATGCCGTCTGAATACATTTGGGTTTGCAGTTTCCAGCTGAGAGTTCAGACAGCAGATTCTCTGGGTGTTCTTTATATGTGTTCAGAGATAAATCGCTATGGATGCCCTGAGACTGCAATGGAGAAGAGTGGAGAGTTGTACTTATGCTTGCTCCTAAACAGCTTGTAGGCTGCAAGCCAGAGTTCCTTCTGTGAACTGCAACTGTGTGTGTGTGTGTGTGTGTGTGTGTGTGTGTGTGTGTGTGTGTGTGTGTGTGAAAGTGTGTATACCAGTGGGTCCGCCAGCTGGCCAGATGATTCAAGGGCCTTTAATATCCTGTGGAGACCCTGTTAACACATAAGCACGTGTGCTCACATTCAGACACAGACATACAGTATTGTTCAAAATAATAGCAGTACAATGTGACTAACCAGAATAATCAAGGTTTTTAGTATATTTTTTATTGCTACGTGGCAAACAAGTTACCAGTAGGTTCAGTAGATTCTCAGAAAACAAATGAGACCCAGCATTCATGATATGCACGCTCTTAAGGCTGTGCAATTGGGCAATTAGTTGAAAGGGGTGTGTTCAAAAAAATAGCAGTGTCTACCTTTGACTGTACAAACTCAAAACTATTTTGTACAAACATTTTTTTTTTCTGGGATTTAGCAATCCTGTGAATCACTAAACTAATATTTAGTTGTATGACCACAGTTTTTTAAAACTGCTTGACATCTGTGTGGCATGGAGTCAACCAACTTGTGGCACCTCTCAGCTGTTATTCCACTCCATGATTCTTTAACAACATTCCACAATTCATTCACATTTCTTGGTATTGCTTCAGAAACAGCATTTTTGATATCACCCCACAAGTTCTCAATTGGATTAAGGTCTGGAGATTGGGCTGGCCACTCCATAACATTAATTTTGTTGGTTTGGAACCAAGACTTTGCCCGTTTACTAGTGTGTTTTGGGTCATTGTCTTGTTGAAACAACCATTTCAAGGGCATGTCCTCTTCAGCATAGGGCAACATGACCTCTTCAAGTATTTTAACATATGCAAACTGATCCATGATCCCTGGTATGCGATAAATAGGCCCAACACCATAGTAGGAGAAACATGCCCATATCATGATGCTTGCACCTCCATGCTTCACTGTCTTCACTGTGTACTGTGGCTTGAATTCAGAGTTTGGGGGTCGTCTCACAAACTGCCTGTGGCCCTTGGACCCAAAAAGAACAATTTTACTCTCATCAGTCCACAAAATGTTCCTCCATTTCTCTTTAGGCCAGTTGATGTGTTCTTTGGCAAATTGTAACCTCTTCTGCACATGCCTTTTTTTTAACAGAGGGACTTTGCGGGGGATTCTTGATTAGCTTCACACAGACGTCTTCTAACTGTCACAGTACTTACAGGTAACTCCAGACTGTCTTTGATCATCCTGGAGGTGATCATTGGCTGAGCCTTTGCCATTCTGGTTATTCTTCTATCCATTTTGATGGTTGTCTTCCGTTTTCTTCCACGTCTCTCTGGTTTTGCTCTCCATTTTAAGGCATTGGAGATCATTTTAGCTGAACAGCCTATCATTTTTTGCACCTCTTTATAGGTTTTCCCCTCTCTAATCAACTTTTTAATCAAAGTACGCTGTTCTTCTGAACAATGTCTTGAACGACCCATTTTCCTCAGCTTTCAAATGCATGTTCAACAAGTGTTGGCTTCATCCTTAAATAGGGGCCACCTGATTCACACCTGTTTCTTCACAAAATTGATGACCTCAGTGATTGAATGCCACACTGCTATTTTTTTGAACACACCCCTTTCAACTAATTCAACTAATTGCCCAATTGCACAGCCTTAAGAGCGTGCATATCATAAATGCTGGGTCTCATTTGTTTTCTGAGAATCTACTGAACCTACTGGTAACTTGTTTGCCACGTAGCAATAAAAAAATATACGAAAAACCTTGATTATTCTGGTTAGTCACATTGTACTGCTATTATTTTGAACAATACTGTATGTGTATGTACTCCAATAACTGAATACAATGCAAATCCTGTTATGAAAAAAAAAAAGAAAAAGAAGAGGAAATAAACTAAAATTTTTGATGATAAATTGAGTGTAGGGAATATTGAGACATTTAAGATAAACTAAGAATCTTAAAGAAATATTTTGAGCTCAATACAACTTCAAATTAATTTCAACTTGTGCCCCCCCATGCTTTAAAATAAACTTTAAAATAACTGATCACTGATCCAGATTGTTGTGCATTTGTTGGCCAGTTAGTGTGAGCCTGTGGTTGTGTATATATACATATATGTTCATAAACCTACTTTGTTAGGCACAGAAATCTGGAACTGTGCAACCCTCTCTCAGTTCTCCACCATATGGCAAGCATGGGACTTGGTGTATTGCAAAGGCCACAAGAGACAAGAAGAGGGAGACAGAGAGATTGGTAGAGTTTACTTTGTGCAGTGTGTGTTTGTGTGTCTGAGTGAGTGATTGAGTGAGCTGGAGACAAGGAGCGCATTCTAGAATTGATTTATCACCGTTTGGAACAGGAGGGGTGTGTATGCGTGAATGTGTGAAGGGAATGGGCTTTTCTGAGACTGACAGGATACTTACTATGCTGTACACTAGAGAAAGAGAGAGGCAAAAATATATATATATACAGTATTGTTCAAAATAATAGCAGTACAATGTGACTAACCAGAATAATCAAGGTTTTTCGTATATTTTTTTATTGCTACGTGGCAAACAAGTTACCAGTAGGTTCAGTAGATTCTCAGAAAACAAATGAGACCCAGCATTCATGATATGCACGCTCTTAAGGCTGTGCAATTGGGCAATTAGTTGAATTAGTTGAAAGGGGTGTGTTCAAAAAAATAGCAGTGTGGCATTCAATCACTGAGGTCATCAATTTTGTGAAGAAACAGGTGTGAATCAGGTGGCCCCTATTTAAGGATGAAGCCAACACTTGTTGAACATGCATTTGAAAGCTGAGGAAAATGGGTCGTTCAAGACATTGTTCAGAAGAACAGCGTACTTTGATTAAAAAGTTGATTAGAGAGGGGAAAACCTATAAAGAGGTGCAAAAAATGATAGGCTGTTCAGCTAAAATGATCTCCAATGCCTTAAAATGGAGAGCAAAACCAGAGAGACGTGGAAGAAAACGGAAGACAACCATCAAAATGGATAGAAGAATAACCAGAATGGCAAAGGCTCAGCCAATGATCACCTCCAGGATGATCAAAGACAGTCTGGAGTTACCTGTAAGTACTGTGACAGTTAGAAGACGTCTGTGTGAAGCTAATCTATTTTCAAGAATCCCCCGCAAAGTCCCTCTGTTAAAAAAAAGGCATGTGCAGAAGAGGTTACAATTTGCCAAAGAACACATCAACTGGCCTAAAGAGAAATGGAGGAACATTTTGTGGACTGATGAGAGTAAAATTGTTCTTTTTGGGTCCAAGGGCCACAGGCAGTTTGTGAGACGACCCCCAAACTCTGAATTCAAGCCACAGTACACAGTGAAGACAGTGAAGCATGGAGGTGCAAGCATCATGATATGGGCATGTTTCTCCTACTATGGTGTTGGGCCTATTTATCGCATACCAGGGATCATGGATCAGTTTGCATATGTTAAAATACTTGAAGAGGTCATGTTGCCCTATGCTGAAGAGGACATGCCCTTGAAATGGTTGTTTCAACAAGACAATGACCCAAAACACACTAGTAAACGGGCAAAGTCTTGGTTCCAAACCAACAAAATTAATGTTATGGAGTGGCCAGCCCAATCTCCAGACCTTAATCCAATTGAGAACTTGTGGGGTGATATCAAAAATGCTGTTTCTGAAGCAAAACCAAGAAATGTGAATGAATTGTGGAATGTTGTTAAAGAATCATGGAGTGGAATAACAGCTGAGAGGTGCCACAAGTTGGTTGACTCCATGCCACACAGATGTCAAGCAGTTTTAAAAAACTGTGGTCATACAACTAAATATTAGTTTAGTGATTCACAGGATTGCTAAATCCCAGAAAAAAAAAAATGTTTGTACAAAATAGTTTTGAGTTTGTACAGTCAAAGGTAGACACTGCTATTTTTTTGAACACACCCCTTTCAACTAATTGCCCAATTGCACAGCCTTAAGAGCGTGCATATCATGAATGCTGGGTCTCATTTGTTTTCTGAGAATCTACTGAACCTACTGGTAACTTGTTTGCCACGTAGCAATAAAAAATATACTAAAAACCTTGATTATTCTGGTTAGTCACATTGTACTGCTATTATTTTGAACAATACTGTATATATATATATATATATATATATATATATATATATATATATATATATATATATATATATATATATATATATATATATATAAAAGGTTTTTAAATCTAAAAAGGATCCAAACAACATTGGACCTACTTCCTTTTTCCAATCTTCTTTTGTGTTCCATAAAACATTGTAAGTCATACAGGTTTGTGACATGACATGAAACTGAGTAAATTATGACCAAATGGTATTCTTGGACAAACTGTCCAAAATTGAGCACATAAAATAACTTACATTTTAAATAGATTACTTGCATTTATGATTACTGAAAGTTGCCGCTGCAACATGGATCAACATACACTGGTGTTTAGTTCTTGAATGTTTCATTGTACAAAAAAATCAGCTGAATGAATGATTTAGTGACTAACTCATAGACATTCACTTGTTTCGAAAAATCATTAAATGTCCATAGCAGAAATAATGAGGGACAAGTTTAATAAAATACTCATAATAATATTACCATTATTAATTGCTAAATAGTCTACAGATGCACACTTGAAGATTCGGGCCCTGTGTTCTAGGTTTTACTACATTTATGAAAATAGATTCTATCTCTGCCCACACTACTGTAATCTTCCATCTCTTCATCCTCAAGGGAGGTTACAAAGAGCTTCCCACTGCTCCCTTTCACATCATTACTGAGCTTTGAAAATAGAGAATCTAGAAAAAGCGTTTAATTCCAGACAAACTGATACATCATTGCACCATTGTAGACCACAAGGGCTCCATTGATCAGCTTGTTTTCGAGGAAGGGAAGGAAAAGTGAAAACTGAGACACTGTTGTTGTTTTTTTTTTTCAATTCCTCTTTCAGAATTACTTTCATCTCCTTTAATCTACACTCCCTGATTTTGCAGAGCAATAACTGGAAATATTCATATTCTATTTTCTGTTATATCTCTTTTATCATGCATCATGTGCAGTAGCTCTAAGTACTTCTAGCAATTTTTCATATTTTAACAGCTTTTCCAATAAAGCTTGCCTCTAAGATAGAGAGTGAGAGACAAAGCACATCATGCTACACTATTTTTGGTTTTGCACTATTTTCTTTGTGTTGCTCAACTTAGGCAATACAGATGCACAGTTATTAGTCGTGCCAATAAGGCACATTAAAAATGAAACAGATACACATAAAGAGATTACAAATTCTTCTAATTTTTATGAAGATGAGATTTTGACCTTGTAATTGCACTACAAGAAATCAGCCTCTAAGAATTCATACTGCTAAAATGATACACTCATTAATTATTAAAAACTATAAAATCTATTTGAGTAACATGACTAATGATGGGGGAAGAAATTTATTGATTTTTTAAAGATGATGTTTCAGCAGTGAGACTGCTAATTACAATCACCCATTTGACAAACAAAAGACATGCAGCTCCCTAACTTGGTATTTCAAAAATGTACAAGCTCATTAGTGATGAACATTCAACCCCAAAGCAGCAAAGAAACGAGATCTAGTAGTTGTTGTCATTTAAATTAAACTTTACTTGTGTTATCTCCCTTACACACACCAAGGAGAACAACAAAGGACATTTCAAAATCCTTCATGTTAACGACTGGAAGTTTGCCCTGACAAAAAGCTAGCATGACAAAAGAAATAGCGACCACAATGATGAAAAATCTTATGTCAGAGCTATATTTGTGTGTGTGTGTGCACGATAAAGTGATTCAACAGCTTTTGTTCCACACTCTTTCAGCCTGCTGTCCCCTTACTTACAGGGTGTCTGATTGGTGGCTGATTGGGAAGTCAAAGGTCATGTGAAGTCTGACAAAGAGCCCAGGCCAATACAAAAGTTACTAAAAAAGTGTGTCAGATTGGGAGGGGGTCCTGGAGGAGACCTCCTGCTTGGTCCCCTAACAAAGAACTATCAGCGTGTGAACAGCCACGAGTGTCAGCACTCCAGTCCGCTGCTCCATCCCCCCTAAGAGGGCCTCTCTCATGGCATGCCCTCTGTCACTGCGGGGGGAGCTCGCTGGATAAGCGTTAAATCACTGGCTGGCATAAGGGACCATGTGTGATTTGGGGTGGGGGGACGGCTGCTCCGTAACAAAGAACAAACCAAAGTGTGCCTCTTGTTTTCTTAAAAAAAAAAAAAAGAAGAAGAAAGAACTGGGGAGGGATGAGGAACACAACACAAAATGTACAAGAGCATAGAGAATGTGAGTCAGTTAATTTGGCACTCAGATGTGAAGCCAATGGAACATTTCCAGCAAAGTTACAAATAAGGCTACT
This sequence comes from Carassius gibelio, assembly GCF_023724105.1. Lineage (NCBI taxonomy): Eukaryota > Metazoa > Chordata > Actinopteri > Cypriniformes > Cyprinidae > Carassius > Carassius gibelio. The sequence goes on from NC_068384.1 coordinate 11,246,150, forward strand.
TTGTTGTGCATCTCACATCAAAAAAACCATGAAAACTATGTGACTTCATTCCCTAGGCTGGTCAGTGGTGGCCTTGAGTCACACTGAACTGAGTGTGTGCTGACCACGGACAGAATGAATGAATGCCTCAAAGCCATTTAGCCTCTTAACAAATTTAGTGCTTAAACAATGCCACCCCAGCCCATCCATCTCGGCATCCTGGTGTACAGAATAAACGACCTTGTTTAATGACTGATAGCCCATACAGCCGACTTATTAGCACCACTGTTCACTTCTTAAGTTATTCAAATAAAGAGACTTAGCTTCTTTCTCTATTCTCTTGTGTTTGTCCCATCTTCTTTAGTTACAGTGTTGAGTCTCGAGGGTTGTTTGGGTTTGAGTCGACTGTCAACAAAGCCTTGAAACTACAGAAACTGGAGATCATTAGCTGCCTTTCTGGAGCTGTTCTTAATTATCAAACCCACACTCTGATTCAAGCTAATTGTCCATTAGCAAAACAATTAGCTAACTTGCTAAAACTAACTAGTGCTAAATGGATTGAGAAGATCCCAAATTTCACAGCAGGATAATGTGATATTCAGTTCTAGCAGGAAAAAAAATAGTTTTTATTTATTAATGTTTGTTTTTCGACAAGCATTTTGGCTGCAGTAAGTCATACTGCAATAATGAATGAGACATGGCTCTTAAGGTTTTAAGACTGTAATGAGCACTGAAATGTTTTTTAATGTATCAAAAGTGAATACAGTTATTATGGCATGCACCTCTTGCTTGCTTTATCTTTTGTACTGTACAAAAAAAAAATTAACCCTAACCCTAACACTCAAGCAAACTTAACATTTTTTAATAAATAAATAAATGTGAATGTGAATACATTTGTACAAACACAAAGTGGATAAAACAGAAAGTCTCCCACAATCTGTGTTGGTCTTATACATGTTTCAGAGCTGCCTTAAAAAATACTTTAGCAACACCAGTATGTATATGGTATTTAATGACACATATTTTCCTGGATTTTCACGCCTTAAAACAACAGACACTGATTTCCTTCTAATTCCACAGAATGCCTGGACAGGTAGATTGAATAATGCATAAATGTTATGAATAGACAGACAGACATCGATAGAGCGCTGAGGTCGGCACATAAGCACTCCTAAGCTGACCTGCAGCCATAAAGTGTTTGGATTAGATGGAATGGGGAGACGATCACTTCCTCTAGCTATAAAATTATCCTCTTTACCCTCCATTGGAACCAGAAAGATAAACACAATTCCTGTTTTTATAGGTGTGTGTGTGTGTGTATGTGTGTCTGGAGTTTTAATTGAACCCATTAGGAGGAGAGATAGAGTTACTTGACTTAACTCTGAGGGGGTTCTGTCAGTCTCAGGCTTTTACTATAAAGAACTTTTATGCAGAAAACCGTTACAGGATATAACGTATACGTTTTTATCATTTGCAAGTCATTATATAGTAATATGTCTGTTTCTTACATATATTTCTCCTTCATTTTTGATAAACATACAGTTTTCTAAAGACACATCCGACCAATTTAGTGCATAAGGAACAATATTTTCTTTCTCTGATAAATCACATTTAAACCCGCAGTGCTGAAGACATTCATTTGATACAAAGTGTAATCTGGGGGTGCAGATCTGTAGGCGAGAAAACTGCTGAAAATCCAAAAATAACATAAAGGGGGTGTGAAGAAGAAATTGTCAGAGTCAGAAAGTAACAGGGAGAGAAAGTGGCTCTGTTTCTCTGTGTAAGGTGATCTTTCAGTCATAAGAGTTTCCACAGAAATCAGACTGACACTGTGAACACGTGGCACGCTGCTGTCCCAGGCTCCCCAAAAAAGACCCCCACACATCTGCCAAGCTAAGCAGACTGAGCGAAGCTGCAACAGAGGGAAGAAGGGAGGATTTAAATCTACTACATACTGAATGAACCCCCTTCTGAAATATGTCACCTTTGAGCCCCCACATGCGCCAAAGTCACCGATGCCCCCAGAAGTGTGCATGTCTTTGTGCGCTTCGAGAAAAGAAGTGTGCAGAGAAGAACAAACAATAGGTTGTTTCTCCCCCGTCATGTTTCGTGAAGTCATTTTCAGAAAAAGCCTTTGAACTAAAAAGACAAGTTATTCCTCCATGTTGAACACAAACACAGAGCGAGGAGGTTCCATTTGTCAATATGCAGCTCTCTGATCAGCTGAAGGAGAAAAGGATTGAATTGTTTCTTCTTGAACTCAGATAAGCAGTTCAAGCTAACCATGCTATGATTATCAAAAGCAGAAGATCATTGTTGGTGTGTTGTGAAGTCTAAAATAAAATCAGAAAAGCATTTTCTGAACGTGAAATCAGATGCGACATGCAGACTAAAGCAAGGTATCGTTCGGCTACAAAAACAAGTGATCAGGTGACAAAGTAACAGCTGCCAGACAGACGGGAATCAGCCTCTTACACACACTGTTGTGCAGACACACTCTTGCTCTGTCTTTTTAGGACAAAAAAATCAGAGAACAGAACATTCACGTGTTTGTGGCTTGCAAATGTGAGTTGAGTTAGACTCAATATCAAACAGCTGCTTCTCTAAATGTTGGATCTCTGTGTTTTTTGGTCAAAGGCCAACATGGGACCAGCTCTTTCCTTTATACTTTAATTCTGCGATATTAAATCATATACTCAACCTCATGACATTCCAAACCTAACTGACTTTATTCTTTCTGAGGAACACAAAAGAAAAAATTTGGCATTATTATTGGTACACTGTCTACTTAGTATGTTTAGTACAGACTGCAGACAAAATGCAGTCACAATGAGAGAGAGGTTACACATTGTACTTACTAAAAAGTTATACTGTATAGATATATAGAGCATTATCTGATGTTTGTTGTCAAGCTTATCAATTATTAGGGCAGATTATTGTTGACATACTGCATCTCTGACGTGCTGATAAATCCATCCAATCAGGATTACCTGACAATAAGATGCTGACAACACACTTTTCTACAGTGATGCTCAGAAATGGCACACATCATGGTGCACAAAGAAGAACAAGATATTTCAAACTCTTGAAATAGGTTCACCAAAGAACTTTATCAAGAAGGGATAGTTTACACAAAAATGAAAAACTCTTCGTTTTGATAAAAGCGTTGGTGTTTTATGTCCATAGAATGAAAATCAGTGCGGTTATGTGTTATTTTGAACCCCGATGACTTTCATGAAACACCGCTGAAACATTATTTAAAATACACAGAGGAAAAAGTCAGACAAGAGGACCATTCTTTTTGTTTTGTTTGAATTGGAACCTCCACGGAGATTGTGGGAGGGCAGATTTCTCTCCATGACTATGTGGAAGAAATAAATCTTGCCCAAGTATAAACAGAGAGTGCATGATTGAGATCAGTAAACTATTTCTAAACAAACACACGTGTGCGTACCTAATGTCTTGAGAATGTGTTTCCTATTGCGTAAATCTCCAACTCTACTTTGGCCTCAACCCCCAAAATGTAAGCCATGGATTAATAAAGGTTTCATGATGGGCACATGCCTAATGCTTGTGACCTGCCACGAGCCGAGAGAAAGGCAGCGGACAAAGAAGGTAAAATATGGACAATTTGGACAGCAAAGAAAGAACAGTATGAGAAATAAGAAGGAGGGGGTGGAGTTGCCACACAGGCAGCAGATGCTCGCGTGCCTTTACAAAAACCCACGGTGCCCCCTCGACCCACGGCGCCGGAGAATTCCGCCGTGATTCCCCCCTCCCCCTGCGCTCCGCTTCTTCGCCGGTTTCCACGGCCCTTCTGCGAATTGCGACGTCCCACCTGCCATGCGCCATTGTGTGAGTGATCCTTTTTCATTTCAATGATAAAAGTTAATTCCCCCATGTCCCCTCCCTATCCTCCAGCCCGGGGTGACTTTACGACCACAGCTTGAAATTGCATCTAAAATCCTCCTGTCCACACACACACATACACAAAGCCATCTGATGAGAACATATGACGCTGCCAGATTTCAACACCCGCTCATACTGTAGGCCATGCATGCTTAATTGGGCTGCTGCTGTAAAGCTATTATAGCTTAACTACAGTCAACTGTTTGGTCACTTTACGTACAAAGTAGCTAACACATGACGATCCTTTAAAATTAAAACCGTGAAGACAAAGACAATCAATAGTTTAAAATATGATGTGCTTTGGCTCTCATATATGGGCTATAAGTAAACAGAAAACAAGTATAAACTTTTTCATTAATAGCTATCCCATTTATTTAATTCTAGTAGGCCTGTGTAAATGGTATAAGTGATTACCATCAGAAGTTTCTCAGGCGCATCTGCTTGGACACATGCTGCGTCTTTCCCTTATATGGCATGTGAATAAAACCACCCACTCTTTTAAAGCTTACTGACTTGAACTTTTTTGAGCATGAAATGTGATTAGCAAGCAGCAATTACATTACATTTCGAGGAAGCCTTTCACACTAAAAGTTTTCTTGCTGGATCAAAAACTTGCATAAGAAAAAAAAAAAAATCGTAACTTTATGTTTGAGTGTGACAAACGCCCACGGTTTAGATTAGAAGCTGTCATATGCGCTTTAAAAACAGCATCTGAGAGCGATTATTAAATCATAAATGCAATATGATGATATATTGTTGACGACATAGTGGAAAAACTAACTGAAAATATTACATTCGCTCACAAAAATCAGTGATTGATGGGATGCAGTTAGGGTCACTGCTGGTGCTGGATTGAGCAGGTTCGAAGATCCCAGCTTCAGACTTCAGCTGGCCCACGACAGATGGACAGCCACAGGTCACAGGACCGAATTTCAATGCAGTCTCACGGTGCATCTCCATACAGAACACTTTCTGTTTATCAGAACGCTTTTAGTATTAAACAAAATAGGATTCAGCTTCTGTGTTTAAACATGTAAGCTAATTTTATGTGCGCTGCAGTTCCATGCCTAAACTAAGTTACAAACTGCATGGGATAGGGATAATATGCCAAAAGATAAACGTTAAAATTGGTTTATTTAATAATAAACATACAGTGATTCCATACAACACAAATCCCATCTGCGTTTCTCGCGGGACTGACCAATGTATATTTGTTTTCTGGACATTCGAACCAGACGGCCGTGAAACTTATGTTTTCTTTTTGTTTGTGGGTGAACGCGCATAATGATGATAATGCAGCAAAATGGTGAGATGGTGAGTCGTAAAGTGGCATTGTGCACCGCGGGGGTGAGCGTGACCTCTGTGAGAAATCACATTGACTGCGGGTTAATGGAGGTTTGGGGAATCCTTTTCACCGCGCGCGATTCGCCACGCGCGCAGACTCCTCCAGCGAGACACAATAGCGCGCCGATGTGCTGTCTAATATCCTCCAGTTAACTTCATCCTCAAAACTCTAGACTTTAGACTTAAAATAATACATTAATAATACATTTAAAATAAATATTGTTTAAACTCTAGGCTGTATAGTTGCCTATTTAGTGCACTAGCCTATATATAGCCATTACTCAATATTATAATATCATTGAGTTTTTGTTTAGTGTAATACTTAATAGCATATTACAACGTAAAATTTCTGCATTTTAAGTCAAAGTGGTGCCAAAGTGACAATGTGAAGTATTCGACCACTTTATTTAAATAAAGTTAAATGTCAAAGAAAACTACACTAAAAAGTCTAAAAAAGATAAAAAATGGAAATGGATAGAAACAATTATGTTATAATGATGAAAATATTACTACAGTGGGGACTGACCCAAAGTGTGTTGGAGTGACACGAGAAACGTTGGTCTTGAGTAAATGTATTTTTTTTCTATTGTTATGGCACACTTCTGAAACTCTGTCCTCCTCATGGCGAGATCTTGCCAGCTCCACCTCAATCACTGCTCTTTCTTGCCTTTTCCTTTCTTTTCAGGGATGTACAGCCGTGGGGATGGCTGGCGTTTGGAGAAGGTGGGGGCCACAGTCTGAGGTGGGCTGTAAGGGGCCATTCAGTGTTCTCAGAGTCACATACAGAGCACACACACACACACACGGAACTGCGCCTCCCACACACCCGCGCACCAACTCACACACAGTCAGACGAAGAGGAAAGTGGATGTGTGCAGCAGCATTACCGCATCCTGATGCTTTCTCCGAGGCGCTGAATACGCACAGAGAGGGAAAGTGCGGGTTCCTCGAATTAATATGCATTTGCTTGAAATCTATGCACAACATCTGAGGATTTATCATGCTTTAATTGACATCTAACAATCCACCAGCCAGTTTTCTATCTGCGTGGAATAAGTACTTTGCGCACGGCTTCAAAGATGGGAAAAACGAAATACTCCAGCGACAGGAATCTACTGCTTTACAAGACGCTTCTGAAAGTTATATTTCTGTCGGCCGTGGCGCATAATGTTTCGGGGAAGACTTTAAAATACAAAGTTTCGGAGGAGCAGAAAGTTGGCACGGTGATTGCCAGACTGAAAGAGGATGTAGCCGGTATCTTATCCAAACTCCCGAGCTCAGTGTCCCCGCGCTTCCGCGCGATGCAGAGAGGCAGCACCCCTCTGCTCTCCGTGCGCGAGGAGGACGGAGAGATCAGCATCGCCACCAGAATCGACCGCGAGAAGCTCTGCGAGAAAAACTTAAACTGCACCATCGAGTTCGACGTGATCACGATACCCACGGAATACCTCCAGTTGTTTCACATTCAAGTGGAAGTGTTGGACATCAACGACAACGCTCCGCAGTTCTCGCGCGCCATCATCCCCATAGAGATTTCAGAGAGTGCGTCTGTGGGTACGCGCTTCCCTTTGGATAGCGCGTTGGACCCTGATGTCGGGGAAAATGCGCTACACTCGTACTCGCTCACTCGGAATAACTTTTTCAAAATCGATATCAGGACGCGTACGGATGGCGCAAAGTACGCGGACCTTGTTGTGATGAAGGAACTTGACAGGGAAACACAGTCCAGCTACCAACTACAACTGACAGCATCAGACTCTGGCGTGCCGCCGAAATCTGGCTCCACTTTGCTCAAAATCAGCATATCCGATTCCAACGATAATAGCCCGGCCTTTGACGAGCAGGCTTACGTAGTCAACCTCCTGGAAAGTTCACCACTGGGGACGCTACTGGTTGACCTGAACGCCACAGACCCGGATGAAGGCAATAATGGCAAAATAGTCTTCTCTTTCAGCAGCCACGTGCCACCAAAAATTCTAGAGACCTTTAAAATGAACCCAGATAATGGCCACATCACTCTGATTAAGAAAGTTGACTACGAAACTACTTCCTCGTATGAAGTAGATGTGCAAGCTCAGGATATGGGTCCCAACTCCATTCCAGGCCACTGTAAGATAATCATCAAAGTGGTTGATGTCAATGACAACAAGCCAAAAATCAACATTAACCTTATGACTCAGGGCAAAGAGGAGGTGGCCTACATCTCAGAGGCCTCTCCTGTCGATACCTTCATCGCATTAGTGCGCGTTGATGATAGCGACTCAGGTCTAAACGGTGAGGTTGTGTGCCGTCTCCATGGCCACGGGCATTTCCGCTTGCAGAAGACCTACGAGAACAACTACATGATTCTCACTAATGTGTCTCTTGATCGTGAGAAACGCTCTGAATATAGCCTGACGGTAATCGCTGAAGACCGTGGCTCACCAAGCCTGTCCACCATCAAACACTTCACGGTGCAGTTGCAAGATGAAAATGACAACCCTCCACGCTTCGAAAAGAGCCGATATGAGATCTTCAAGTCCGAGAACAATTCGCCCGGGGCATACCTGACATCAGTGGTGGCCACCGACCCAGATTTGGGTTCTAATGGTCAGGTGACTTACTCAGTTGTGGAGAGCCAGGTTCAAGGTAGCTCTATTTCAACTTATGTGACCATTGACCCATCTAATGGTGCTGTGTATGCACTCCGAAGCTTTGATCGTGAAGAAGTTGGCCGGCTTTCGTTCACCGTGCAGGCGCGGGATGGAGCAGGCCTGGCTTCTCTAAGCAGCAACACCACTGTTGTGCTCACTGTACTAGATGAAAATGACAACCCACCTATCATTGTTGCTCCACAACTTATCAACCACACAGCTGAGGTTCCACTATGGCGGCACGCCGAGCCTGGTCATCTAGTGACAATCATCAAGGCAACAGATCAAGATGCAGGGGCCAACAGTGAGCTGACTTGCTCCATAGTCAGTGGTAATGATGAGGGATTCTTTGTCATTGAACAACGCAGATGTGAGTTACGAACCAACGGAAGCGTAGAAGCCTCGGGGCGTGAGGGATTTGATCTCGCAATCCTTGTACAAGACAGAGGTGCGTCGATTCGTCTTTCAGCGAGGGCTGTTCTGCACATCAGCCTGCGGGAATATCCAGAAAGCTACTCCTTGAACCCTTCAGACATGAACAGCCAATCGACTCTAGATGTGTCTATGATCATCATCATCTCCCTTGGTGCCATCTGTGGTGTGCTTCTCATCGTCATGGTGATGTTTGCAACCAGGTGCTCGAGAGAACAGAAGGACCCAAGACATTCCTATAACTGCAGAGTGGCTGAGTCTACCTATCAAAACCATCCCAAAAAACCTGCCCGGCAGATCCACAAGGGTGATATCACCTTGGTCCCCACAGTTAATGGTACCCTGCCTGTGAGGGCCCATCCTCGCTCCCCCTCGGCCTCACCTGCTCCAGAGAGCCGCCAGATCCACCACAGCCGCCAATCACTCAACAGCCTGGTCATCGTCTCCTCCAATCACGTGCCAGAGAACTTTGCACTAGAACTCGCTCATGCCACAACACCTGTTGAGGTAAAACATTTTTTTTATAAATATAAATTCAATGTGAACTGTTAATTCTTGATTATTTAATTCCCCCTAAACTTGTAATATTCAATATGTTTATTTTATTTATAGCATGTTTATTCATATATCCATAGATTATTTCATCATGCATAAATATCCATCCATTTCATTTCCTCATTCACCCCACTTCCCATCACCACCATGGTGTGTCTGTATTTGTGTTTGCTTGCTGTCTGGTCTGCCATTATTCATTTTTATTTCCATTTTTTCTTTCTTTATTCGTCCCCCACCCTGTTTCGTTTCTTTTTGGCTATAGCAAGTCTCACAGCTTCTGTCCATACTTCATCAGGGCCAGTACCAACCCAGACCCAGTTTCCGTGGCAACAAATACACCCGGAGCTACAGGTAACCAATCACACTTCAGCCTGTTGCCACCTTTACAGACCATCCTACAGGAGGTTTAAAGTTCTAGTCCATGAGAGTCTGGACACCCTGCAGTACTTAAGTATCAGATGCTGACAATACATGACAGCCTCATCCTGTCAGCAAGTCAAATGACCTTTGAATAAAGCTTATTTTGTTTATGCATAAACTGCTCCCTCCTTAAGAGGGTCATACATATATATATATATATATATATATATATATATATATATATATATATATATATATATATATATATATATATATATAATTTTTTTTTTTTTTAATGTATTTATTTATTTATTTATGAATGACAATATACATTTTTTTTTAGGTACGCTTTGAATGAGATGGATAAGTTCAGTCTGAAGGACAGTGGACGAGGGGATAGTGAGGCAGGAGACAGTGATTGTGAGATGGGGAGGGAGTCTCCTCTGCTTGGAGAAGGCTTCAGTGAGCTCTTCACTCCTGATGGACATCACAGACTTCATCCAAGTAAGCAAGAGAGTGAGATGTTGAAGAAGAGTACCTTAGATCACCTGAGAGTAGATGCCTGGCCTTGATTTTGCAATATTTGGGCATACCTATTATATATATATATATATATATATATATAGACTATAATATTTTAAAATATATAAACAATGCAAACACATAATATATATAATACATGCAATGCATATACTACATTGATTAACATATAGACACCTTTACAGTCTCTTGATCTCTTCATGAAACACCTAAACAGTGCCAGTATTCTAATCTCAATTTACTGGAGAAAAAACATGATTCCTGATAGAAAACAAAAAACATGAAATATAATATGGGTATTACTGTGACTAGAACAAGAACTGGGTTGTGTGCTGGGATGGGCCATTGATTTCTGTAAATCAGCATGTTTAATCATTCATTCTCTGCTTGAGAGAGAGTTGGCTAAATGAGGGCCTGTTTTGCAAATGCACCAGATTGGGCATTTATTAACTCTAAGATGTGTTATAAATAGCCTTTCAGAATTAATGGTGCTATAATCAGCCCCTAGAACATGAATGAGTGAAGCCAAACATGTTCAATGAGCACTATAAGTTGGCATATTTGATTTGTTTTGCATAGTCTCTAGAAAACAAAGCTGGGTCAGCTGGAGCTAGAAGGATTTTGTTTAGTCATTTGGCTTCTAATTGAAGTATTTGACTAGTTGAGGGTGTGTGCAGTTTTGCTTGCTCTGCCAGAAAACATCAGTCATTAACTAACCCTCTTCCATCAATGCTTTTGCTTCCACCATAGCGATGAAGCTGTGTACCGAAGAGTGTCGTGTCCTCGGTCACTCTGACCAGTGCTGGATGCCCCCCTTGCCTTCCCCAGCCTCCGCTGATTACCGCAGCAACCTCTACATCCCTGGAGAAGACCCTCAACAGAAAGCCACCCCTGAAGAACCACAATCTGGCGAATCAACACTGAGGAAGAAGAGCTTCTCCACGTTTGGCAAAGAGAGCGAGGAGGGAGAGGGGGAGGCAGGTGATGAGGAAGACCTGTGTGGAACGACCTCTCTGCTGTCTGAAATGAACAGCGTGTTCCAGAGGCTCCTCCCCTCCTCGCTGGATAATTACAACGAGACTAATGAAACTGAAAAGGTAACACCCTGCGCTGCTGGGGTGGGATCGTTAGAAAGAAGGAAGGGCCACTTACCTGGTAAACCAAGCCCTGCCACCTATCAGCAGAACGTGGCTGTTTGGGCCGCTAATACGCATTTTCAAAATCCTGGACATGGCCACGCCCCTGCTAGTCACATGACAGCCCTGGTGGCCCCGCTCCCCGCCCCTCTGCCAGGTCCCATGGCAACATCAGCTTCCTCTTCGAAATGGCTACCTGCGATGGAGGAAATTCCAGAGAATCATGAGGAGGATGAGTTAGAGTCTGTGCTCGGGCATCTGCATGGCAAGCGCTGCGACAGTCGCAGCGAAATTATGGACGCCAGCGAGCTGGTTGCAGAAATCAACAAGCTCCTTCAAGATGTCAGGCAAAGCTAAAGACTGAAGCTTAAACTCTTTCTCCTGCTCGCTACAATAAAGTGAAACAGTTTTATATGAGAGAGTGGAGGAGGAAGATAAGATATGGAAACAAAAACAGGAAAACACAGAGACCTGCAATTGTCATTAAAGTTGCATTTCTGGATGTGATGTGTTTTGTGAATGCTAATTATCCAAATGATGTTTGTATTTTCTGGTTTTTGACCACAGTGTACACAGTGTGAGTGTATTTATCTTTGTATTTTAAAAATACAATTTTAATCTTTATATTTATATATGTGTATATACCTAAGTTAAAAATGTACATACAGTTATCAGATTTCTATTTTTATATATGCATGTTGGGAAAATAATCAAAATCAACATGCCTTGGTGTAAATATTCTTATTTATGAAAACAAAAGTTATCTTTTCGTTCTCTTTTCAGTGGTATTGTTATATATGAGTATAATATAAGTACATGGATATTATTGAGTGTGTTATTTGGTGGGGTGGGTCAGGTACTGAAAGCATGTTTTGGGGTGGGAGTGGTATTTATAATGGTTTATTCTTTGTGTCAACTTCTGTTTTACATTGAAGAAATGTCAAAATAAAGAGAAATGCAGATATGTCGTTTGATTACAATCCCCATCCTTTTTTTTTTTTTTTTCTTTTTGGAAGTGTGTTTTTGTTTTATTGTTGTTCCAGTAAATTACAGTATGCGCCTCTCCATTTAGTTTTTATGTTCCTGGAATATCTAGTAAAATGGGAGTGTGCGGTTGTGTTCGTCCTCTTCACAGCACAGACAGATCTGGAGAGCAGCCGTGCAGGGGAAAAATAGCCATTTTTAGTCACTCTCAATTTACGCTGCACTCGTTATGCGCGCCCCCTACTGACTGAAATAGAATATTAAAGGCTGCAACAAGTAAGAATATTACAAACAGAGGTAAGTGATGTAGAAAAGATGAAACAAGATATTTCTGTTTTTGTCCTAAATTTAATATAGTAAGAAACACTTTTAAGCTAAGGCGAATAATTGGTCAAAGAAGCAAAAAGAGGTTCATTTCACAGTGTGTTTGTTCCCTGAAGGAGAAAAGAGATTCATTGTTCTAACTAGAGCCGCCTAGAGGCGAGACAGCAGAACAGCAGTCACTTTAATCCCTCATTCTCTTCCCAGAATATTCCAAAAGCGGTGCAACTGTCATCCTATATTATTATTATTATTATTATTATTATTATTATTATTATTATTATTATTATTAAATAAACTACTATCTAAAACCAAAGTGTAAAACGAAGAATTAATAAAATAAAAAGCATCAGTCATAATGACATCATAATGGCACATCACTCCATAAAGTGAAAAATCTCATTCTATTTTATACATTTTTCAAGCCTCAGGTATTTATCAGAACAATAAACAAACTGATCAAAATAATATTTTTTTTTTTTTCTGTCATTTTTGAAAAATATGTTCTCATTATAAAACAACATTTGGTCACTAACTATTGAGTGACAGTTTAATTTAGGCTAAACTTGCAGTCCGGGTATACTACCATTGCCTATAGTATTATTATTATTTATATTTATTTGATTATTTACTTACTGTGAAGACAACTGCAAAATAACATAAATCAGGTTTTTAAACTACAGTATATGTAAATATATAGCAAATTTGGAAAACAACGTTGAAGCAGTCGCAAATCGAAGCAAAAGAAAAGAAATAAAATAACTCACATAATATTTGCCACCTGAGGCCATCAATCAACATTTTCTGATTATGCAGCTCTATTATAACACCATTTGTAGAAACCATATTTTGTATCCTATTTGTGAAACTACATTCTCCCTAAGTATTTATAGCATGCATTGCAGAGCAATCTAAAGTTGTAAAATCTTTGCATGCGTGTATGTGTGTGTTAAAATTACTCATGCAATAGCTGATAAACAGTTTGGAGTTGTAATTTAGCCTGACCTTTTTCATCCAATGTTTCAATAACCGGATTTACTTTCCCAGTGACACAACAACTGTGTTGAAATTATGCAAAACTAAATGCATTGCGATGACATTTAAAGGCGGAAATAACTGAATGTGAGGTGTTATTTTGTAGGCTATCAAACAATATGAGAATGTTTTACTCGTATTTGAACAGTTTCAGGAAGAAAATAACTTCTCTGAAAGCTCATTTTGACATACAGAAATTGGTCTTGACTTTCAGTTTAAAAAAACAAAAACAAAAAAAAAACAAGACTATGCTACCTTCCGTCTCCTCATCTCTCAGATACTCTCACTCCTTTTATTCACTCTTACACACATGCATAATCCTGTAACTTCTTTACTTGTATGAGAAAACAGCGTGCGGTAGCCCTTAGGACACTGAGCGGACCTAATCTGCCTAATTTTGCAATCTTTTGTGCATTGTAATTCAATTCAGTAAACTTTTATTACTTTTACTGAATAATTCATTCAGTTTTTCCTATCCCTCTATGTTTTGCTGGGCTTTTTTGCATTTGGGTAAATGTGCCAAGTTACAACACACACACACACACACACACACACACACACACACGTCGCATACAAAGTCATGTCAGCCACGAGAGATCTTGTCATCAAGCAGGTTGGTAAATTGACATAATTACTGAGGTGAGTTTCTGATTAGCTTGCGGTGGAGTTGAGAGTGTAGATTCACGTCTCTACCGCTAAAAATACACCTGTCTCCTTCCAACATTTCAAGTCCTGAAGAGTCAACAGTATCTTATCATTATCACTTTGTGTGTATGTGTGTGATCCAGGAGCTGGAATAACTGTGGGTGATTGTGAGTCTTTTAGAGACTGAAATAGGTGTACGTCTTATTTGCTTCCTGAAAAGTACAAAATTACACAAAGACATACTTTAGTTTAATTTCTCTCCTATATTTTCTCTCTCCCCTCGTGTCTCTTAGGTGGAACATATTTTACGACCAAACACGTTCTCCTGTGATGGATTATGAAGACACCAAAACATCTGTGTCTCCTCAGTACAGATGTTGGCCAGAGTGCCACTGTATGTGTCTGTGTGAGTGTACATGTGTGCTTTTGTGCGTTTTCTCTGTATAAATGACACTTTTGGTAACCGGCCAGCTTTTCAGTAAAGCATGGCGAATTACAAGAATGGCATGGCCTGGAAGTGCCAATGACTGATTTGTGTCTCTTTCAAGGTGTATATGTGCCATATAGAGTGGCAACCACTCCTAGTGGATTGACTTTCTTCTGGGGAACACAAAAAGAAGATGTGTAAAATGCCTGTGTTTTCTGTCCATACAGTGGAAGTCAGTCGTGTCCAGTGTTTCCTTGGAACCTATAGTGACTTTCATTATACTGTATGGAGAAAAGCAGTTGAAACATTCTTCAAAATCATTTATTTTATGTTCCACTGAAGAAAGTAAGTCATACAGGTTTTATACGACCTCAAGGTGATTAAATTATGGCAAAATTGTAATTTCTTGGTGAGCTGTCACTTTAACTTGTTTATATACTGAATATATTTCAGCATAAAAGTTTTGAAATGTCAGAATGCAATATTTAAATAAGATCAGATTAAGTTGTTGCCATACATAAAATGATTGCCAAAAACCACTTTAAAAACTAAAACTGTCTTTATGCTTTAAATCATCCATTTCTTTCTAAATACAGCCGTTTTTATTCTCTGTCAAATGAACAAGAGCAGACTTGGCATTTTAAATTGGCTCATTAATTCTTTTCTAATAAGTGTGCATATTAATGTAGAGTTCTTGAGCCAGAAAGGTTGCGGTGTCTTCCATTCCAGCTTTTGGGGTCATATGTGTTCAAAGATATTTTACAGTAAACAGACTGATGAATTGTTTGGTTACATAGCTCATTTCTGACCTCTGTTCCTGAACATAAAAGTATGTTTATGATCATTCATTTAATGATAATTGAAAGGACGTCCGTCAGACTTATCATTGTGATGGGTTTCTGCACACTGTTATTGGATATTGCATTTTAATTTAACTCTTGAAAAATTACAGCTAGTTATATGTAGTAACAGTAGTGATTAATGAATGCCAGGTACACTATCAAAAAACATAATAAATTAATAAAGTAAATAAAAAAAAGTCACCAGATAAGTTTTACCCTCAAATGGTTCACAGCTTTAAACATACATATTGCTACTATAAGGTACTAATATACACCTTTTAGGGGTAAATTAGGTTAAAATGTCCTTTTAAGCATATCACCCCTATTAACAATCTGTTTTGCCCCGAAGATATAATATTAGATTATTATTTTTTTTTTCCTGACAGTGTAATAGTAAATGCCAGTGTGAGATATCGAAATGTTGAGCACTATGACCCTGCAGCGACTAGTATCGCTTCCATGATGAAAATCTTTTCCATATAATTATGTGCTTAGGAAGCAGTAACACACGTAATGTATGTACGTATCGGCATTTAATTGAGCACACAGCTGTGTGACCCGAGCCCTCACGAGGCAAACATTATTGTTCGTCGTCCATAATGCATGTGCTGCTCAACGCTGGCATATATGCTGACACCAGTACGTTTGACTGACATAAATATGTGTGGGTCGTGTATGTTTAATTCGCTGGGTCTCGTTTTCACCACTAGATGGCATTATGTATACAGACGCCATCACCTTCCTATGCCAGACATTCAATTAATATGCACATCCAGTCAGTCATTACCATTGGCTGGGTTACTTATCAGTTCATTAAAACACATAAAGCTGCCCCACAGAACAACTACATGGAGATCTATGGAATCCCTACAAGCTAAATAGCTAAATCAATGTGGCCGTTCCTTGAAAGGCATTATTGATATAATATGCTTATATTAATAAAAAAGCAATTCTGTCTATATTACATGGTGTGGTTTATGTCTCTCACTGTCAGTAAAATTGGCATTTTATTAATCTGAGATTTGGCCCTTAGGCAGACAGCTGTTAAACTTTGATGTCGAGAAGGATGACAGGTGATATTCCATAAAGTTATTTAGCCTAATGAGAGACAAGCTAATGTGTTTCAATCTTACACAGTCTAAAAAGGCACGTATCCACATGACAGTGTAAACAAACCTGAGATATATGTGCATATCGTACAGATATCACACACACACACATATATATTCTTGCTTACAAATTTGGGGTCAATTAGATGTTTTAAAATAAATTAATGCTTTTATTCTGCAAAGATGAATTAAATCAATTACAAGTGACAGTAAATACTTTATTATTGTTACTTAAAAAAATGGTTTTCTTTAAACTTTCTAATCAAAAAATCCTGAAAAAAATAAATAAAAAAATAATAATAATACTTTTGCACGGAAAGATTGTAAAGCCACTGGGTAGACACCAAGTGCTTGTTCAGGCAATGAATAAACCTCATTGAGCGTGAAATCTCCTCTTGATTTCCTGAAATTAAGACTTACCTATACTGCTTACTTAGACATGGCTTAGTAAATATGTCACTCTTAATTCAACATACTGTTAATTAATAATAAACTAAACAAGGATGAGTTATTTTGTCACAGCCTCCCATAAATGTCAAAGTTCAGAAGTGAAGAGTAAAAGGATCAAAGCAGTTCTCCTCAGTTGAAATGTAATACACATCACATTCTAGTCTCGCACAGAATTAACAGATTTGCTAAACGCAGTGACCCTGATCAGCATCGGCGATCGATGTCCCACAACAGCCATTCGCGAGGCAGTGGCCCCTGTGCGACCTGGCAAAAGCAACGGCATTGAGGGAAATGAATTAGCACTTGTATCCAGTACAGCAAAGCTCTTCACAAGGCTGCCTGCAGAGTGCATGTAGATAGATAGACAGGCAGATAGAAAAATAGAGAGAGACATAGTTCATTGATCCCTAAAGTGAAATTCAGCATTTATAAATCTCAGAATTGTAACTGCATCAAAGGTAATCTGACTGGGAACTAAAATATGCTGAGGTGGGCTTTGTAAGCCTGCGTGTGTGTATTTGTGCATCTTCATGTACCGCTTCAGTCAAATAACTGGGAGGAGGGCAAATGAGAAATGACAGGAAAAAAAGGATGTTTCCCATCGGTCTTTATGATTGGTTTTCGGCAGCTCATTATGAACATTAGTAATTTAATGCAGAACAATTAGACCTGGTGATATGAGTTCAGATCACAGGTTGAAAAATTACGCTCAGAATGACGTGCAGGATGAGATTTAGCATTCAAAACATCTCCATTATCACATTATCTACTCTCTCTTTGTCAAATATCCCGCTGTATAACACTTCCCGTCGAAATGTGCAAAATGCTGTGCATTGCAAAGAGCCATGTGAATCAATTTAGATTTCGATTTAGGACAGCTTGCTGTAAATTTACTCTTCATTGCAATTTCTTTTTTTGTCAGAATAAACTTTTTTTTTTTTTTTTTTGAATTGTAATAATTTAGTTATTTATTTCTCTTAGAATGTCTTTCTGTTGAATATTTCTACTACAAAAAAAAAGAATAAAAATGGAGGCAAATTTAGAACCACCATGTGTGTTTAGATATAATAACATCATTCTTCATCCTACTTCTGCCACCATTTATAATGACTTTGTATAAATATTTATTTATACCCCACATGCCTGCAGTAACTCAATATTTATGCTGCGTGTGGGTGTGGGTAAACATTTATTGACAAATGACATACAACTCAAACTACGAGCACATTTGCGAGCCTTCTATTTCCTATTTGAAGCAATATTCTCTGCAAATTACCACAGCAAAGTTTTATTAGTCCAGTTGGAAGGCGTATGAAGGTTGCAGAGGCCTCATAGGCCCCTGCTCTTTGTTCGCATATGTTTACCTTTTCTTTTCACATCACATTGGCAAGCCAACAGCTTCAGCTGCTTCAAATCTCTCTTTGTCAATTAATAGGGGAAAGCTCAAAGTTCTTTGGGTACCCAGAATCTTTTTGAGGTGAAACTTAATGCTTATTTCAGTTGAAAGGAATAGTAAGCTACTGTTTGGGCACAGTATGTGTCCATTTGCACTCCTTTCGATTTTCTTTGAGGTGAATGCGTCCGGGAGCCATCCAGGCCCTTTTGAACCCACCGCTGCTGCCAACCAAGAAAAAATACAGTGTGATCGATAGTGCTCAAAACAAAAAGATTGTTTAACGCTTCTCTCCCTGCAACTGATATTTCATTTTCTCAGGTTAGGAGATTTTTATCAGTTTTTCAGTAAAATTGATGCTCAGCAGAACCTTTGCTTTATAATGACGCTAACATTATTAAAGCGTGTCCTCAAACTGCCCATTCACACTGCGCAGCGCATCCGTTATTCAGTCGAGGCGGTGACTCATCATAATGAGACAATAAAAATTCAGCGTCTGTATTTACGGTGATAATTTTGCTCAGCGAGTGTCTCCATGGAGCCGTTAGCCTTCGGCACAGTACGAGGTTTTCAGAGTCGGAACGCAGATGTGCTTTAACCTGTGGATAACAACAGAGCAAGCGAATGGCACATTTAACACACTTTTAACCCGAGCCAGATAGTAACCGTTAATCACAGACTAGTGGAAAGGACATACAGTACAGTGTTTGGAACGAAAGCCAGGTTTAACCTAAACCCCTCTGTTTTAACTCTTCTCTCAGACCACAGTTAATGCTAGCTGCCTAATTTGATAGCCATGTCTCTCTCCACGGACATTCGCTGCATATTTTTAGCACATTAGATGTATTGTATGTACATCATATTTCCTAGAAGGGCTTCGAGAGTTGCCCATATACTGGTATAACTGTTACTGAGGGACTCTAGCTTCACACCCTGAGGAGAATATCAGGCTTCATGGGGATGTACGTGTTCAAGGTTTAATTTTAGTCACAGTCATCTGTATTCATGAAAGCGACATTTGGATTAGTGATAGTATCTCGATATGTTACATGAGAAAATATAATATCCAGTATTGCATGGTGCAATTTGCCAAGGTGATATTGTTCAGATTGCTTTGATTTGGCTGTGCAAACTTAGATTCAGGTATTTCTACATGGCAGCATGTTAATTATGTTTGAATTATGGAATTGTGCTCTCTCTCTTTCTCTCTCTTCAGTGTTGAGTGTGTCAGTCTGCCGTGTGGTCTAGTTATGTCAAACTGAATGACTTATCTGTCACCTAATATTCAACCACATAGGAATGACAAAGAACAAAGTTTCTAAAACAAACACACTTGCTGCAATAACTCACAAAGCCATCAGTAAGTTTCACCTGTTAGTTCCTGTAGAAATTAAATGATTCATTTGATCATCAATGCCGTTTTCACATTTTGGGAGGAATTAATATTCATTTTCAGTCTTTAACAAATGATGTTAGTAACCTTCATCACACAATACTGTATGTACAGTGTAGGCACTGGTTGATTTTGGGTTATTTTGCTTCCATAGCATGTCTAATTTCAGACTAGTGGAAAGAAAACTGGAATACAGATATTTGAATTATGATACATATCTTTTCATATAATTTTTTTCCCCAATGCACCAGTGAGTCACAAATATCCACTTCAGTAGCACTTACAGTACATTAACCAAACTTTCCAGTTCTATATTTATATCTATATTCGGAAAGTTCTCACATAGGGATTTCATATAACATTCAAATTATTTATATAACACTTTATTGCCACAAAGATGGTTACAGTTTGTTGAGGTAATTTTTTATTTATACTACTTAATACGTTGTTCAGATTTCTTATCTGTATCTATATTATTTCCGAAAACTTGTAGTATAAAACAACTGTGTAAATGTTCTTTCATTACAACTGAGGAAAGTACCTATTAGTTAAAAATGTTTTACCCTAGTCTTAAAAATTCATTCAATATTTTTTCCCTCATTAAAATGTTTATATGCATTTAAATCATGCACACACATGTAAATGGATACTCATATCAGTAGCCTAACAAAAGCTGGTTTATTTTGCGTGCATCAGGTCGCCTCATAGCTCGCCAAGATGACATGACCAGCCGAATACTACCCTGAATTGGTAACTGTGAAAAATGGCATTGGCTGAAACTTTGCTTTTGTGTGTTGCTGCATTCTTGTTGCTAAGTTTCATTATGAGTTCAAGCTGTATCGACCGGAGCAACACATAAAAAATTACTGCATGGACCTCTACTTAACATATCAAATCTGCGTTCAAGTGTAAGAGATCCCAATGTGGCATTTTCTGAAAATTAGTCCCTTTCACACGTGGAACCCATTAAATTGCTATAAAGCTGCCAGATACATTTTCTAGTAAAGGCATTATGTCTGTAATTCCAACAAGCACTGACCTTCTTTGTTACATAATACATTATATATATATATATATATATATACTACATATCCACACAGCACCGCCATGGGTGCAATTCAGTTGGAGCAGAATACACAGTGTCTCCATTTTTTATATATATTATTTGTTTTTAATTGCTCAAGGCAATTTAGCTAACTAGCTGGCTAGATGATATTTTTTCAAATCCTCTTTCACATAAAGGACCTTTAGAACTTTGTCTCAAACCTTTTAACAGCAGATTTCTTACATCAGAGCGTCATCGCTTTGTGTATATGATGACAGAATGTCAACTATCTCTTTAAAGTTATGTTTTTGTTCATAGAAACCATCAATAGAGCATCAAACGATATAAAACTTTCGAACTGAACAAATCATGTAAAATGGATACTATAATAAATCATTCTGGCCCTCTGACAGGGTACAATAAGTAACCTCCATACAGGGCCTGATGTTTGTTTCAGAGGGCAGAAATTCCCGCAGGCCTCGGTGCTGTGAGGTGACCTAAAAAATGAGTATCCTCTTAATCTGAAATTCATACAATTTCAGACAACCTGAAGAACTAATTAAACTAGAAGCCTTATTGGAAGGAGTCACACTGTCTGCATTTAATAGCGTGAGGCGAAGGGGGTTACAAATGAACTGTCACCATTGTGTTGTGCATGATGTTCCCACAATGCTTTTCCCCTTTCAGAGAAGCCATATTTCTGAATGTATGGCACCATGAACACTGGACAAATTAAAGTGGCTCTCAAAGTGTAACAGCTATAAGTCATCCGAAAGGGAGGGAGGGGTAGAGAGTGAGAGAGAGAAAAAAGATAGAGAGAGAGACAGAGAGTCAGTATAAGGAAAACTAAGCACAGAGCGGTTCATCTCCCTAAGGCAAACCTATTTAATATTAAAGTTCATTCATATGGTTTTATATGAAGGCCGGGAGATGACACATTAATCTCACATGCTTTCTGTAATATGAGAGATTATTTCTGAGGTTGTGTAGAGACAGGGGGTAATGGGTAATGTGTGGTACATTGAATTTGAGTGAATGTGTAAAACACACTGTGAAAAACACAAGGTGGTAAAAGTTAGGTCACGGTCTTTTCCCATGGTTCGACCACGACTTATGTAAGCCCTGAAAACAAACACTTACTATGGCGGCCTGGTACAAGGACACTTCCAGAAACCTTCACACTCACTATTCCTCTGTGGTGGAACGAACCCACCCAACCTTCACCCGAACATTGCAATCTTCAAGGCACGCCTCTTCCAGCAGCCCTCTTTCCACCTCAGTGTAAAAAAAAAAAAAAAAAAATTGAAACAAAGCATCACTTACAGTAGGAAATAAAGTCACATTGTGAAAACTAAAACCAAAAAAATGGATGATATAAATTATATTGTGAAATAAAGTTACAGTTGGGCAGTGTTGGGGGTAACGTATTACATGACAAGCTGAATTACACTCAGGTTCACTCTCAACCAGTAGGTGGCGCTTAAAGTGTTACCTTGGTTTCTGCTGTAAACGAAGCAATGCTGGACCTATGAATCTTAATATACATTATACAGAGGCGAGATGAAAAGTAAAAATACCTTCTAAACTTTTCTAAAGACAGTAAGTTCCCCTCAGACATTTTTGAATGCCTCTGGCCAATAAATGTATACTTACGTCACGAGTAGTCCCAGTTGTCTTGTTTAGTCCCTACTCCGGAGTAGGAGCTAATTTGGGTTTCGAAAAATGCAGTCCGGTACAAAAATCACAACCAGTTCTGGTGGTGCGAAAACGCCAAAAAGTGGGTAGTTCCACAATTAGTTCTGATACTATGAAAATGTTTCTGTGGTGCAAAAGGCCCTATAAGCTATACATTTTGACTTGACTTACTAACTAGGCTTTCACCGCTTTTCATCTGTGACTCACCTGGATAAAAGCATCTCCTTAGGAATACCGGTAAATGTAAGTGTAAACTAATCATGGTGAGGATTCTCTTTACACTTACATTCATGACACACACACACACACACACACACACACACACACACACACACACACACACAAGCCTGCACACATCCATCTAATGGTCTGCCTGTTCAGACTGGAGGAGATGGGGATTGGACTCCTTTGTGTTCTTTCTTCTGTAGATAATCTTATCTTCATGCTATCCACATTTTTATTCCTTTATCTGATCCTCTTTCCATCTGTGTCCACTCCATGAAAGGTTGTCTATGACATGGAAGCGTGAGAAATGAATCAAAGGAAGTACTGCGTCAAGTTTCTGTGAGGAACCCTGTATGTAGTTAGGTAAAAAAAAAAAAACGGAAGAGAGGAGAAAGGAATGATGAGAATCTCTCTCTCTCAATCTCTCTCGCTCTCTATTTTCTTATTAATTTAGTCATGCACTGCTCTGCCTCTCTCTCTTCAATTTCTCCCCTTTTGCTTGTCGTTTTGACCTCTGTTGAATTCTGCTGCCCTCCTTACACATTTCACATTGATTGAGGGAACACAGAGAGAAGAGAATAAAGGAGTCTCTTTGCTATCTTCCTTTCTAAACTGTCAGGCTCTTTGTCTTCAGGAAGATCAGGTCAAAATTGTAATTGCCCAGAGCTAGCTGAGGAATATATGGCCATTGTACTCTGACAAATAAAATTTGCCTTCTTTGTTAATCATCTGTCAAAACAACTAATGTATGAAATTATTAAACAAATCAGTTAAAGGGCCATAGTTCTTCCCCCAAATGTAAATTCAGTCATCATTTTCTCACCCTTGTGTTTACACAGATCTTTACAACTTTCTGTATATATATACGTTTTTGCCTTTTTGCCCATCCAATGAACACAAAATGCCACATGAACACAAAATAAATAAATAAAATAAAATAAATTTAACTAATGGTAGATGGAATGATTGTTTGGGAAACCCCTTTTGAAACAATTCCAATTCCAAATCCCTTCAGTGGGGCAGAAAATACGCAGTTCTGTCAAGACTCTATCAAGTCTGAACACTACACACAGTTATATCAAGACTTCAAACCGCTTCTATTAAAATTAACCATTTAATTAATAATAATAATAAAAAAATAAAAAAATAAAAAAACATTCCCGAGTGCCTATGTCTGTCATTATCATTCTTTCAGGAATAACAGCTGCCCCTAAGCGGACTCTCTGCTCTGATATAGATTACCTCGGTCTACCCATCTGCCCTCAGGAAAACCAATCTCCGCAACAGAGATGACAGGTTAAAGAAAACACCAGATAGGACCAAACAAAATGCTCAGCATGAAAGCAGCAGAAAATGAGCTGGTATAATTATGCCTGACTGGGGCCCTGCTGTTTTTCCAGCGAGTGGGTCTGAAATCGATGAGGAACATTTGCTCCGGACCCTTCTTCTCTCCTGACCCTGTCCACCCTCAGAAAGTCCCTAAATGCATGATATTGATAAGTCACTTCTCTGGCTCCTATCTGTTAGTTTCAGGGCATGGCCCTCGGTCTTCAAAGCCAGGGGCTCATTTGGCTCATAGACCTATGAGAGTGTGGCATTGCTACATTTAGCGATTCTTCAATTCAAATGCATATTGATTTCAGGCTGGGGTGAGAGGCGGGGTGAATCGCTCACTCGCTTTCTCTGTTCTTGTTTGTTTGTCACTTTCTCGCTCTCTCTGGTTCTTTTTATAATCTTGCGCTACTAATCTCTCCACTTGTCCTCCATACCTGTCATCTTTCCCTCCTGCCTCTCTCGCTCTCCGTACTAAATCTTTTCCTGGCGACTGTAATGGTCTGAGAATGAAAGGAAGGTCAGGATGTGAAGCTGCTGAGATCTGTAAGTGCTGGATCAATACGCCAATTGGATTTGCCCACTCGCATTAAGCAGTGCATCTAATAGCCTCTTCTGGCCATCGATGCAGCCAGCCATCATTTAATTACACTCACTGTGTTACAAGCACCTCAGTTCAGGCTAGTCATTTCAATCTAGAGGGGAACCCGGGAGCGAACACTCAGATTTTTTACTGGGAGTGTAAAATATATCTGCAATATCTGTGACGAGATGACAAAATAACCAAATACAACTGAATGTTGAGGATTATTATTATTATTATTATTATTTAGCTACAAGTAGCTCTTGTACTTTTTGGTTTATATTCCACACTCAATTAGATATTTTGTTTTTTCTTTTGATGAAAAAAAAAAAAAAAAAAAAAAAATATATATATATATATATATATATATATATATATATATATATATATATATATATATATATATATATATATATATATATATATATATATATAATTTTAGTTTAGTGAATATTTCATCATATTTATTAATTTCAGTCAAGTTTACTTCAAATAAAATGGCATGGGTTTAATTAACATGAATTATATGTATTTGGGGAGTTTTTATATATATATATATATATATTTATAAAGTAAAACTGACTTAAATTAATAAATATAAAAATGATGGAATGCTGACTAGATTAAATTTTTCATCAAAGAAAAAAAAAAACATGATTATAAGAGCTATAAAGCTAAACACGTAGCGGAAATCCTTCTCAAAAGTCAGTATTTGTATAGTATTTGTATTGTTTTATAGGAAAGCAGTGGTCGCCAATGTCTGAAAGAAACATTTAATGACATATTTACATCCAGAACATGCTGTAAAAAGGGATCACAGAAGAGATTCATTATAAACCCATTACTGGAATTCTAATTCTTGAGTGCTGTATCGTTGATTCACATCAGAGTGTAATATTAAAATCAGAGTTTCATCGTATCTCTTCTGGGTTGCTTTGTTTCACTTTAAGAAACTGGCAACAGGACACAAAGCATTTCTTGGTCGGTCAAGTCTTTAGATTGGGGTGGTGGTGGGGGGGGCAGCTGGCGAGGCAAACATTTGTTTCAATATTTTAATTAAAATGAAAACAGGCCATTGATCCCGCTTAGTGAGTGCAGTGCAGCCTTAAAAGGCATCCATCTCGTTTGAAAGTGTGACAAGGGGTATTGAGGTGGATGTGTGATCTGCGTGAGGCAATTAATAAACTGGTTTCTTTAGAAGACTAACATTAAAGCATCATTATGAAGAACTCATCTCCTGTACTCCCGCTTTGAGCCTGTCCCATTACAGCGAACATAACTGATTGGTTAATCTATGGCTTCATTGATTAGCTGATTGACTGATGCTGTCATTAAATTGTGATTTAGGCTGCAAGTGCGATTCTAGATGACTGCGAAAACAGGACATGCAAAAGCACTGGTAAATAAAATAATCTGAAGACTGTTGTAAATTTGAGTGCTTTCTTACTGTATGACAGACCCCTTTTTTATAAATATTCATCGAACACATATAGAATGAGTTAAATTAACAGTATTTTTTCTTAGGCAATAATGGTAATTACAGGCTGTACAAATGCAACTTATGTGCAACTTATCTGATGGGTTATATTATTGGTACCAATCTCAAAACGGAGTTCCTGATCTAGTTTTTCAAAAGCAGACTGCTCTTAAAACTTGCCTTCATGAAATCAAGCATAGATGCTTACCAGTGGCAGCTGGTGTTTCTCTGGAGTGAGGAAGCAGAGATGTCACATATCAATGGTAAAATGTGTACTTAGATCCATTTCAGATCTGCAGGGCTGCTCCTAAAAGCTGTTTCTCAAACTGCTGCTAAACACTGAAATGCCGATGGGAGTGGCAACAGAAAAGAGACAAGACTATGAATGCTATGTTAAAGGTCAAATCAGACTTATAAATAAATAAATAAATAAATAAATAAATTAGTGGTGGGCCGTTATCGACGTTCACGTGTTAACGGGAGACTCTTATCGAGCGATAAAAAAAAAAAAAAAATTGTCGTTAATCTATTCTCAAAGGGAGCTGGGTTTATACTACGCGAGCTATGATGACTTTCACCTTTGATATTTTAGAGTGGATGTATAACTAGCCGAATCTGTAGGGGGCGAGAACGAGTCATTAAACCTGTGTGTATGCCTACTGTGAAATTAACACGTCAAACGTGACGTGCTAACATGGATGTAGCTGAAGCCGCCGGGATTGCTTCAGAGATTTTTTTTTTTTATGATCGCTGTTAATGATCGCTGCACTGCTGCAGACGCACCACTCCTGGAACGAACTGACGAACCGCAACCGTGTGAACGCTAGAATCCGTTGACATGGGTGCGTAAAAAATACGAAACTCATACGCACTGCAGATGGAGTAAGTGTGAAACAGGCGTAAGGATGTGGAATTAGTTAACAGCTTAATCAAGCAGTTTGTGATGCATTTTGGAAACAGGAGATGAGCCCCTGATCTAATGCACCACCTGTCTTGAGAAACCCGTTCTTAAAGATTTAACGTTACTATTAGTCATTATTTTATTTGGGTAGCACACATATGCTGAATGCCTTCGGCAGAATTCATACGGGCCATTTTAATCTATATTAATCTAGATTAATTCCTAGATTACAGTGAGATTAATCTAGATTATTATTTTTTTAATCTATGCCCACCACTAAAATAAATGCATCTCAGAACACAATGTTTTTGTAAGTTGTTAAAATTTCCCTCTGATGTAAAACTTGTCCAACCATCATGTATACAAGCCATCTAGAGTACATTTTTTTTATGTTTTTTCCCCCTAAATATATATGACAACATTAAAAAATGTACAAAAAACAAACATACAATAAAATACATCACTTTGAATCATACTGTATTGTACACTTAATCACCAAACAGACATTACTTGCTCAAATTAAGTTCTTATTTGGGTCACCCCTCTAAAATGCTTATAACACAATTAACCGATTTTGCCAACCACAACATTTTTTGTCTGGGTTTTTTTTTTTTTTTTTCATTCTAATCTTGTGTTTTCTGAAACATTATCTTCTACACTCTCCTGTATTGAAGTATATTGTTTGACTCTGTGTTCTTTTGGACTAACGCCACAGAACATCTTGGAGCAGGGCCCACAGAAAGGCTGCTTCCAGTTGCAGCCGAGAGACAGGAAGTAGACCATAACCTCAGCCTCTGATCATACTGTTCAAAACACATTGTCCTGCCATCTCCCATTTATCTAAAACTCTATCAGACTTCAGGGTGCGTGCACGCAAGCACTCACACACACACACACACCTTAAAGGAAGAGGAAGAGTTCATTATACTTATGAGAAAGAGCAAGGCAGCAAATCTAATTCGCTTCTGAAGGAACGCAGTGTTATTGCTTTTCTATATTCAGTCTGTCTTTCAGTTCTCTGTCGCTTGTGCACATTATTTGAGGGCTCACCTAGGGATTCATTTGAAGCGGACAAAAATAAATCCCTGATATAGTTAAGCATTATGAGAGTTTAATGTTCTAACATGTCTGAGCACTAATAGAATAGGTTCCTCAATTTCATTGATGGGAGCCATTTTATTTTGGGACTGGAAATAGAACACAGGGGATAAAGAGAACAATTTTAAGATACACTTACATTTGTTCAGTTGTTTTCGCTTCAGGCAGAAGTAAGCAGCTTTGGACCAAAGTGCCGGTGAAAACTGGCGCAGATGGCAAAAGTCACACACTGTCAAAGAGCTGAGCAGAAAGCACAGAGCTAATTAAGCTAAATCTGAATGCTTAGTGCAAAGAAAATACAATAGATGCAATTATGGAGCTATGGGATCAGTGCAATTGAAAGAAATGCTGTAGAACAATGCAACAAAATTTGTTTTATATTAATCTATATACGCTGAAAGCCTAGCTGGTCATAATTTATGTGAATTATATATAAAGCTGAAATAAATTAAAATATAAATATAACATAAAAAGTGTGCCTTTGTAACTACCTGATATATATATATATATATATATATATATATATATATATATATATATATCATTTCCTTCACAAACCCAGAGCTCTGACATCTGAGAGGGTTCTTTTACACTTTAATCCAGCCCACTTCTATCAGCATGTAGACACTGTGGTTCCTCAAATCACATGTGTGGGCAGTTGTAATGGACCTAGGATTCTAATAAGCATAGCCCAGCTCCCAGGCAATTCCTGCTCTGAATGTCTTATCTCTACTCTTCTCTCATTCCCTAAGGACAGCAAACTAGCTAAGTAATGACACACATACGGATGATTTCACAATATTAGACTCTTTTACTCTCTTCTGAGTGCAGAGGGATGAAAGAGAAACCGTGGTTTGAGAGAGAGACAATACCTTCTGTCTTCATGGTTAGAACTACTTTCTAAGGATCAATCATGCTGAAAAACAGCACATAGACAAGACATGCTAATAATAAATGAAATGCTACATACAGTGAATTAAGTCTATGACTTAAGTTGTTTGTATGAATATTACCACCATGATGGACAACCATTCAAGTGGGACTTAAATATGCCATGGAGGGATATATAAAATAAAGAAATATGGTGGGTAACAATATTAATATGGAAGTTTAGGTTTACAGATCACAATGCAAGTGGGAAAAACATCATGTTACGTTCATCAGAATTGCAAATGACAGCATCCTGGATTCATGTACTGCAGGTTAATATTAAATTATAGTCTTTTTGCCACATTTTGCCATTTTTGTAGCATAATCATGATCAGACTGATGAGAGCTTTGGATCTTCCAGTGTTTCTCTATGGCACTGAAACCTTAAAATTGTCCAAGTTCCAGTCCCCATGCAGCTTATACTCAACTTCCATTGGCTCATTAGCGTTCGAGGGGAGGGGCTTACCAAAAGGACAATTGTGGTGCACATGTCCTGAAAATTGATCTGTTTTGGCTTCATTTTTCTGTAGTGTATGGAAATGGAGATGCATTGTACATCTTTTATTTACAGTCTATGGTTTAATGTTTGAATGAAGAATTTAAGAATGTATGTGGACAGACTGAGCATTAAATTAGTATAATAATCTAGTGTATAATTTATATATATATGTGTGTGTGTGTGTGTGTGCTAAATTATACACTAGATTATTATACTAATTTAATGCTCAGTCTGTCCACATACTGCAAACTATGTACCATTGTACTGAAACATCAAGCAATTTGAGCAACAAGAATGATGATACTTGTCTTACACAATCATTAATGCATATTACGTCAACACATGAATCTCAGCAGCCAAATCTAAAGAAACTTAGTTGAAGTTTAGGACAAGCTAACTGAGATCTTAACCTCAGGGGTGTTGAAAATAAACTTCTCAAAATAAAGATTTGTAAAAGATTATAAAGTTACATGTGAGAGCTCAAAGACTGCAGGCAATTTAATATCTCAGCACCAAAGCCAAACTGCAAACAAGAAAGCACTGTCATTACTAATTCAAAATGGAATTACAGGCAAAGCCTGACAGTCAGATGTTCATTAGTCTGTTGTTATGTGTGTGCCGTGTGTGTGCACATGGATGCGCATGTGTGACGTTCCATCTGCACGGATTTGGTTTCGCCTAAGAATTGGTGCATCTCTGATAACACACACATGGGGACGTGGGATGTTGGCGACAGGACGGTGGCGCCGTATCGATCCTGCAGTCTCATCTCTCACAATGTCCACAAATCCTTAAGAAAACCCTCAAGCAGCGTTTGTTTCTGATAAAAATCAGGCAACAGTAAAGAATTGCTTTCCAGTACATCGGAAAATGGATTCCGTATCTGAAAGTCATCACAATATTGTAAAACACCACTGCGGCATAAAGTCCTCATCATTCTTTCACCCTCTACAAACTGTCTTCCTGTCTCTAGCAATGCTTCAGGTGCCTTGATTTCAGGGCTTTATTTGTAACAACATTAGACACTGTTTACAGCTGGTTTTTAAATCCATTGTGAGTGATCTGATAGCAAGTGGTCAGTGCTAAATACAGAGGGTCCAAAATATGACCACATAGCATTTTAATGTGTACTGATACTTACAGTATGACAGTGAAGGGGTTTTAGTTAACAAAAACTGAAACCGCAACTAAAACCATACAAAAAAAAAAAAATATATATATATAATAATAATTTTAAATAAAATGCACCTTAACTGAAATAACTAACACATCAGAATATTAATAAAAACTATAATACTACCTCAGTGATGCAAAAATAACACAAATGAGCACCCTCAGCTGTCAAGTCAACCATTAGACATACAGTATCTAAGGGTTTAAAACTTTGCTTGTTATCTATGTAAGTACAATATTCTACAATACAGTACAGTACAGTACAGTACAATGCAATAAAATAAAAATAATAAAGAAATACAATTTTTAAATACTTCTTAATACATAATCTTTTGCAATATTTATACAGGTATAACAAATTTTCATTCGATAAAAATTAAATATTGTACAATATTAATACATTAATTACATGTCATATATCTAATACAATATAGTAATTAATTAAATACAAGTACATCTAATGCCAGCTGTAAACAGGGACTTGGTTACTCCATACCAGAACTAACATACAGAGTGTGCATTTGAGTCTACATTATTTTAAAGTTATAACTTTATATTGCTTATTTTCTTTTCTTTCGCTCTCTTATTAATAGACAAAGATATCTGGAACAAAATGCAGTAATTACATTTTTTTTAGAACAGTAAATGCAGAACAGATACAGTACCTGGTAACTAAAGACAAGTCAAGAGTCAAGAATAAAAAAAAGCATCCCTGATACCTGAACTGATCTCCTTTTGATTAGTGCCCCAGCAATGAGTTGTATAAATACATGTTTACAGTGAAACACTCTCTCTAATGGCTGCTGTTCACATAAATCTCCAACTTCCAAAAGCATAGAGTGGCAAGATGCCTTTTAGCTTCAGAGCTGTTTTGGTTCGCTAAAATGACAGTAGGAAGGAAAGTGAATTACATTGATTATCAAAAAAAAGGAAATGGCATAAAGCAGAGAAAGAGAGAGAAAGAGAGAGAGAGAGAGAGAGAGGGAGAGAGAGAGAGAGAGAGGCCTTGTGCATGTGAACCATTGTTTTAAACGTAACAAGTGTGTGGTCTAAGCCCACGAGTGAATGATGTGTTAGACAGACCGTGTGCCCTCTGACCAAAGGAGCTTTTATGCTTTTATTTGAACAGAAGCCTGAAGCAGGATACTCACTCGCTCCCTGCGCTCGTTTTCTTCTTTCTCTGGCTCTCTCTCCTTTCCCATCTCACGAAAATGAACCGTATCTCACTCAAACACACAGCGGACTGCCGTAGACGAGGTGTGATTGTTTGCTTTGTCAGACAGCATGAAAGACCCAGACCCCGTCCCCTCCTGCCCTCAATCCCATCTGAGCTCTATTGTAGTATGTGTTTTGGAAGTCTAATGACAGAGAAAGTGAGAGAGGCAGGGGGAAAAATGCACTAGATTATTTGTGACAGTGATGAGGATGATGATGGGGTGACAGTGGCAAGGAAGATGGCGTCAAAATCAGTGCATCAGCCCCTCACAGAAATAGCACATACGATGCTATCTGTGCACATCATGATAACTGAAATTACTCTGCTCTGCTGGACTAATAGAACTATTTACCTTCTCAACACACTTCAGATGAAGCAACACCATTATCACTTGTTCTATAACTAGTTAGAAGGATAATGAAGGATCACATTCTAAATGGGCTAATCCTAGTACAATCACCAACGGCATGTTTATGTCTGTACTATTCTCCCTTTTGTACGCAGCCTCTGTTTTGTGGTGTTTTATTTAAATGGAAACGTATCAACAGTCTTTAAGAAGTTGTTTTTGTGTGTTTATCATTACTCGACTCGATGCATACAAAAATCCATTCCTTTTGAAATGCATCTCAGGAATCTGTTTCTGACTCTGTATTAAATGAGATTTATGATGGTGACTAATAATTTGCTAAATAAAATCTTCAACATGATATTAAGCAATGAAATTGTAAGTTTAAGAGTAAAGGTGCAGGCACATTAGATAAATGAGTGATGGTAAATTCCACACTTAGAGTTCACTCTTCTAACTGCCATTGATAATCTCTTTCTATTTTTTTCTCTTTTTGAAAGTCATGAAAACAATACTTTGGAGTATATCTTTTGATATTTGAGCAAATGAAAAAAAAAAAAAAAAGTAATCCTTATAAAATAAATGATGTTAGTCATACATTTTTGGATTGACATGAAAATGATTAAATAATGACCAATTAAATTTTTGGGTGAGATATTCTTTTAAGTTGAGGTCATACTACACTTGTACTCCATTTCCTTAATTTCATTCATATATGCACACACACACACACACACACAAGATATATATATATATATATATATATATATATATATGGGGAAAAAAAATCTGCTAGATTGGTTACCTTTGACCTTTAAATTTTCATAGTCAAAGGAAGTTTGACAAACAGATGATCTCTTGGTATAATATAGTATGTAAGTATAGTATATAAGCTTCAAACATGCCATCTAATCCAAAAGTGGATTAGATGGCATGTTTTTTTTAATGCAATTTATTATTCATTAAACAAAGAAACCCAGTAGTGTGATATCGTATCGTGTGGCCAAGAATTGTTGTGTCCTAAGTGTTTCCACATGCTCAAAGCCTAGTGTGATAATACCTTATACCACTGAATTTCTAAAGCCCAACCCTACAAAGACATCGCTGTAAACAGAGACGGACCAGGAGAGCAGCAGCACATCATATCGGTGTTGTCAAACTTGTCAAAAACAAAAGAAGCAAAATAGAGTTCTTGCACGACACACTAACAACTGACAACTGCTTATGAAGCTCAGTGTGATGACTTGAATGATCTGCTTCAACAGTTCCTGTTTTCCATTCACGGGCTGCCCTGTGAAAGTTCAGAATGATTGACAGGCAGAAAACATCTCTGACTGGCTAAATAAAGAACCCTTTTTATTTATTTTATTTTTTTGCAACTTACAGTGCTTAAGGCTTTAACAAAGACAGATGTGATACTGAAAGGCAAATTAATTCGGCTAGATCTAATCCCTGAAATTTTCCTAAATATGTATTTATTACTGTTCCACTATATATATATATATGTAAAACATAATGAGTATGGCTGGTAGCTGCTGGAAAATCAAATTCCTCACCTGCAAGTTCTGAGCACCAGCTTCAGTAATGGATGATTCATGGAACCAGCAGCCGAAGCCAGAAGACTAAAGCTGACCTTTCACACTTTATCACATGTTGCTGGTATTACAGAGGAAGGTAAAGAAAACGAGATGCCCTTGCACAGCAGAAAACAACCAAACATAGTCATTGACGAATAAAGGGACTCCTCCAATGGGAGGTACAGAAAGGCACTGGTGTTTTGCGAGGCAGGAGGAATTTAAAGTAAGACCGAGCTGGAGCAGAGTGAAGTTCAAAAGCAGGTATGCGGCTCGTGGCTCGGTAACAACAGTCGCATGGGATCGGGGATTGGATCCTGCGCTTGTGGATCAGCATTGAATTCTCCCTCTGTGACCACATCAAAAGGGCAGGTGTCAAAGATACATGAACACTCATAAACACACAGTCGAAAACCACATTATACAGATGCACCTGTGAGCGTGTGGTGTATGTTGTGTGTATGGGTGCCATTTGATGTATGTGGATTTATATCAGTGTGAGGGAGTGTGTACGTGTGGGTGTGTTTGAGTAACTCTTACTGGTTGATATGCAGCTCACATTCAGGGTCTCTCTCACAGCCCAGCCAAGCAAATGACTTGAAGAGCCACTTCAGTGCAGGGCTAAAGCATAGCGAATTTGTGCATGTGTACATCTCAGTTTTGTTGAAAAGACCAGCTTAGACCAGCTTTGAAATGCTGAGACTGGATCGAGACTGTTGTTCTTTTAAACATATATCCAACAGAATATTGTGAAGTTTAAACTGAAACGAATATAAATATTGTGTAAGATTGAGGAAGATTTAAAATGTCTAAATTATTATTATTATTATTATTATTATTATTATTTTAAATACAAACAAAAAACGATTTATTCCTATGACGACAAAGCTGAATTTCCAGCCACAATTATAGCATTCAGTCAGCATTTATTTGAAAGATAATTTTTGTGCAGATATTGTCGTTATTGTCACAGTTGATAAATTTAATTTAATCTTGCTGAATAAAAGTAATAAAAATACAAATAAATAAACAAATAACACTGACCAGAGACAGTTTTGACATAATAAAACCATGAATAATGTAATATTAAAATTTTGAATTTTTAAATAGTCAAGACGCATAATATGCTCACAATGTACAGGTACATAAATACACAAACATCTGTCCCACGGCTGTGCTAAGCTTTAAATAGCTGTGAAATGGCTTGCTGTTTGGGGAGCTCCACTTAGCAATTATGCTGAGTGCCAGTCATCTGACAGTTCTTTAATGTGAAGACTTTGTTACCATGCTAACACACAATTATTATGAGCGCTACAGTGGTTAAAATTAAATCCAAAACATAAGGATAATGAAGGATAATGCTGCTGGTAATCAAACAGTTGGTGGTTGCCATAGTAGTTTTTTTTTTTTTTTTTTTTTTTTACTATGGAAGTCAATGGCAAACACCAACTGTTTGATTACCAGTAATCTTCAAAATAACTTATTTTATGTTCAACATAAGAAACCAACTTCCAGCTCAGATTGCATACGTTGAGCTTAGTGGTCTGTCACGTGAAGAACGAACAACTCGAAAAATCCGAAGACTCGAGAGATGAAGTGATCAATTATTTTTGACATTTGCATGTGTGAAGTTTGCATGCTTTCAGGAGCGTATTTCTAAGCACATTCTTCATGTCCATCCGCTAATGTGTGAGTATCCAGGAAAATATGTATTTTTTTAGTCTCATCTCGTGGCATGAATCACAAGTGACTGCGTAAATTCTACACTGAAGCTAGGCTTGTGGTAATTTCTTGTGGTAATTGCTCGTCCTGTCCTCTCTATTGCAGAGTCTGTGCCATGAGCTCACCCATAGAGCGCAGCTCATGCAGTCTCTGGCTAATTTATTTCATTATGGCCTAATCAGAGAGGTGCACATGGCATTTAGCCTGATTTCTGTGGACACCTCTGTGTGTTTAGCCATGGGTGACTGGACTGCACTCTTCTAGGAACAGAAAAAAAAAAACAAAAAAAAAAAAACAATGCTGTAGAAAACAGGGGCGACAGATAAATGGTTGCAATTGGCGGGGATTAAGATTCTGTATCTAGTCTAATATCAGCTCTTAGAAATGACTCACGTCCCTGTTTAGAGTGATTTGATTTGTCATGTACATGCAGCCATAATCTGTAAAACTTCTTACACTTAATTAGAGTCTTTATCATTTTTATTTCCACAGTAAAAGTCAGTTTACCATAAGAAAATGTTAGGATATGATTACTTTAGAAGCCACTAGTCAATATTTTGTTTTACTTAATTTTTAAACTTTTTTTTTTTAATATATATATATATATATATTGCAATACCTCATGGGATGAGTTCACTCATAAAAGAGTATACAGTCATGTACCTATGTCTTTTTGCTTAAAACTATTTAGATCTTTGTAGCAAATACAATATTTGAAATGCCAATAGAGAAACACATTTGTTGTGCTATACTGTATAATATAGGTAAACATATTTGTAATTGATAAAAAAGTGATAGTAAAGACATTTGAAATGTAAAATAATCCTGAAAAAATGTAGCAAGGTTTACAAAAAAAAAAACCCACAACAACATAATAATAGAAATTGCTTCTCGAGCAGTAACTCATCATATTAGAATGATTTCTGTAGGATCAGGGGACTGGAATTATGGTTGCTAAAAATTCAACTGTGCCAACATAGGAAAAAAATACCATTTTATATCATATTAAAATAGAAAAAAAAGTTTTACTGTATTTACTGTACTGTGTTTTACTGTGAGCATAAGACTCCAAACATCTGAACATAAGTGTGTTTGGTCCTTTTCTTTTGCCTCACTAAATGAATTAATACATGTTTTTGCAGCATACTATACATACAACTATATTGATAAAAACCCACAAATGCAATAGCTGTAAGAAATGGCCACTGATACACCTGCTCTCTCTTTCTCTCTCTCTCTCTCTCTCCGTGGTTAGCAAGTGTTAATACGTGTAGAGCGGAGCGCAGTGGGGAGTAAGCTTCCTGGAGAGCTGTTGACTGCTATGTCAATGAGAGGATCATTACTGAACGGTGACAGCTATGATCACAGGGAAAAAGGCTAAATCAGACAAAATTACATTATAGCCACCTCCACCTTCAATGCTCTAGCCCGTCCCACACTCCCTTCGTTCTCTGGAAGGAAACAGAAAGCGTTAATTGCCGACCTCGAGGGAAGCTTCCAGGGGAGGAGAACAACAAGAAGAAGAAAGTCGTGGGAGGAGTGAGAGAAAATCATCTGTCTTTTGGCTACACTGATATCTGCCAACCATCTCACTGTCTCAGGTGGAAAGGATTCCTACTGTCGTTTCCTCTGCATCCCACAAAGCACCTACCAAATACCTCCTGAAACATTTCCCGATTCAATATCAAAGGGGCTTTTCTTTGCTCCCTATAGACCTCCAGGGTTTAAATTCCAAACTACAGCATTAGCATAGAAAATTAACCCCATAAAATGTCATAAGTGAATAGCAGCGTTAGCCTATAAAGAAAAAAATAAATATTCACACTGACAGACTTGTTACAGTAAAAGCAAATGTGCAAGGAGAACTAGCTGGAGAACAAGCTGGAGATTTGTTGAAAAACAATCAAGTTGAGCAGAAGTCTTTTCCACATCCACATTTTCCATTTGAGTGAGAAATTGCTGTTTGGGTGTAATGGTATATTGAAAAAGCAACAAATGACCCTGTTAGGGGAGGTG
The DNA here is from genome assembly GCF_023724105.1 of Carassius gibelio. Lineage (NCBI taxonomy): Eukaryota > Metazoa > Chordata > Actinopteri > Cypriniformes > Cyprinidae > Carassius > Carassius gibelio. The sequence goes on from NC_068384.1 coordinate 11,283,469, forward strand.
ATGGTGTCATTACACACACACACACACACACACACACACACACACACACATACACATACATAAACATATGCCTGCAGTTCTAACCGGTTTTAAATGAAAAAGAAAAGAAAAGAAAAGAATATATATATATATATATAGAGAGAGAGCGAGAGAGAGAGAGAGATGAGAGCTTTCCAAGCAAAAATGGCTGTGTAACACGAACAGGAAGGAAAGAGAGAGATAAACTGTAAAAGACAAAGAGCGATAACTTTATGCTATCTCATAAAATACTCCATGATTTCAAAGAGTTCATAATTGCATCTCATAACCCACACATGAATATGAAGGGAGGATGTGAGAGCGCACAGAGAGAATTAGATTGGCACTCTGTGGATGCTCCGTCTCCACCTCCAGTCTGGTGCTAATGTGCCCAGAGGTTGACTCCTGATAAACCATGAGCGATTGGACTCAACCGGAGAAAAGCAGCCCCTTAGCACTGCACATCCCCCCCCCCCCCACACATCCGCCAAGCAAAACAACAGATAACATAGCAATTTTCCCACAGACATTACCTACACATTACAGAACGCCATTGTTCCATTAATAAGTACAGCTCAGAATTGATTTTACCTGACACAAGTTTTATTTTTTAAATATTTTTTTTACATTAAGCTTGTGCTATTCTACACATCCATGAATCAAACTCAATTCCAATTAACTTTTTTCTTTTCATTAAAAAAAGGGATAAACAGTTATTTTAAATAAACAGAAAGTTATTTTCACCCCAGACACATTTGCGAAAAATGAATCATAAAATAGTAAGTAGAATCTCATTTCTTGGAATATTTTCACAATGAACTGGGCACCTAGGTGGGTTACCATGGCGATGTTCCCTTGAACTGTTCATTCATATATAGCTCTCGCTGACCCCTGGAAACTGGTTCTCGGTAATATGCACTTCCATTGCTCGCATCTCCATATTTTCTATTAGCCTGGGTTGGCGTTCTCTGAGATATCACAGGACTGTTGGATATCGGGAATTTTTTTTTTTTTACCAAACTATATTTAACTGGATAAAACCTAAAAACCTATATTTTGATGAACAGTTTCATCATGAGTAAAAGCACAGAAGAGGGAAGCTTTCTGTGGTTCATTCTTTCTCTGTTCCCTACTCAGGAATACACTATATCACTACAGCAACCTGCTAAGATGTTACTATAGTTACAGTGTGGCGTTCCACAGTGGAGTGGTGCATTGATAAACAGTAAAGAGGAGAGAATGGGTGAGAGAGCACTGTGTTGACAGGGATTCCTAATTTGCGCTCTCTCTCATAAAGGGTGAAAGGCAGCAAGTCAGAAATGACAACGAGGAAATGAAGAGGAAGATTAGAGCGACCCAGCTTCAAAAGCCGGACGCTTTCTTTTAATCAGATGCACAATGAATGCATTTATCCAAAAGGTTAATTAACAAATTTCACTCTTTTTTATGAAGCCCATACAAACGGCTAACAAAAGATAGCTTGAGGACTTGTCTGTTAGGATTGTTGTGACTGAAACATTTACCCTATTCTCAATGCCTGTTATTGTTATATAAGCTAATGGAATGAAGCTTTGTGGTAATCAAACACGTCAGCTCTCTATGAGTTTCAGTGCCTATATGAGTTATTTATTTATTCATTTATTTTTAGGTTGCAATGGCTCAGATAGATGCATCCACATCGATAATCTTATCTTGGGTGAACAGAGGACTGGAACACTGCCTTTTAATATCATTTAAGCCCCAAAAATAGATGAAAAAGGGGGAAAGAGAGATGAAAAGAGAGTTCCAGGAAGGGGCAGGAAACTCAAGTCCAGAGTCAGCGATTTGTCTCCGAGAGATGAACCTAATCGAGGAGAGCTCATGGGGAATGAGAGGGGGCTTACAGGAAGATGCTTGCTTACAAGCTTGGAACTTGTAAATTTGAGCAAAAAAAACTGCAAAGGGCAAAGGGGGCCACTAATTGATTTTTACTTTGAAATATGCATACACAGTCAAATCAGCAGTGTAATATTTGCAGTGTTAAAAGTTATTAATTCCCGAAGAGTTGAATTTACAATCTACAGTGTTAAACAGTACTCATGTTCAGTGTTGTTATATTACTCATAAATGCCAGAGTGAGGCTGTACAAAATGAAATGCTTCCAGTTCCTGGTGTTCTGAAACATCTCATTGGGCCATTTTTTGGTATTTAAGCTACATTTAATAACCTTTTGAAATTGCTTGATGAATTTCTTATTGACATACAGAGGGCGGCATTTATTTGATCAGGAATACAGCAAAAAACAGTAATATTACTACCTATATATAATATTATATTCAATATTATTAATGTTATTAATTTTGTGGAAACCATGGCACATTTTCAGGATTGTGTGATGAACAGAATTTATTTGAAATAGAAATAATTTTTAACATTATAAATGTCTTTACTGTCGCTTAGATCAATTTTATGTGTCATTACTGAATACAAGTGTTAATATCTTTCATATATATATATACACACACATATATATATATATATATATATATATATAGCAATACAGTATGTCTATAAACAGTATTAATTAAATCGAATGTACTTTATAAAGAGTAAAGAGTCGAAATGTAAGTTCTTCAACAAATTCAACTTCCATTTTCCATTTTGAAAGAGAAAAACACATTTACATGTTAAATGTGGATATATGCTTAAACTTAATTTTGTCAGCTTTTAAGAGTACTCTGAAAGCTACACTACATGGTCTAAATCTACAAAACCTGAGCTATTATAAGTGACCATATTAAATTCAGTGTCAAATGTGGCTGTGGTTTACTCATAAAGTGAAAAGAGAAGCCAAGGACCCATAGAGGACTCATCGTTTGAACTCTTCGCTTTGTTAAAGGGCTCCTGCCTGGACTGTGCTGATGCTTCATAAACCCTCATCAGATGAGGAGAGGAGACAGACTCTACTAGGGAAATGATGTATTGGTTTACTGGAGCGGGCAGCGTGTGAGCTCGAGAGAGAGAGAGAGAGAGTAGAATTATGATGTGTGAGATGTACTCATTTCCTAGCCAAGAGTGTATGTGTATGTGTATGTGTGGGTGTGTGTGTGTGTGTGGAGAAGAGTGAAAGAGAAAGAATGAGACAGAGTTCAGGGTAGCGTACTATCACAGAGATGCTGACTCCTGTGATTGTTGGCCCATTACTTTTACGGGATGTTTTTTACATGCATTTGGTAAAAGCCCACAGTACAGTAATTTTATAGCCACTATACCTTGGCTAACCTTCATGTTACTGAGCTTCTGTGAGTTACAAAATAAAGAGGATATGTGCATGCATATGATTCATGTGAGTAACTGCTCTTCCAACCCTCAATTATTCTATTTTTTTCCCTCATTTAACATTTCCTATTCATATGAAAGATGTATTGGATTTTCTGCACAGCCCATAATCCATAACCATTTCTCATCTTCTGTGTTTTATCACATACAGATGCACACACAGGCAAAGCTTAACCACACACTTATTGAAGCAGGTGGCAGTCAGTCTCAGTATCACGGTGGCCATTAGGTGGCAGTGTTGCTCTGCAATGCACTTCATAATCCCTTTAACCAGAACTTAACTCTCCTCCAATGAAACTTTATATTTGCTTAACATGACACACACGCACCTAATTATATCAGTACAGATTTTTCAAATTCTCTTAAATTCAAGTTACATAAATATAACTTTAAATAAAATGTGACATATGCTAACCAATTAGATTTCTGTTAAACCATGCAAGACTGTTAAGACTTTTCAAGCATGATTTTTTTTTGTGGCATACATGTAGAAGATATGACTAATAAGAAGGAACAATTAAAATACATTTCCCTTTTCAACACACATGGAAAAACCATGATGTCATCACATGCAGGAGGTCTCATGATTTTAAAGGAATAGTTCACCCCCAAAATTAAATTCTATTATTATTTCTTTCAAAACCCATGTGACTTTTTCTGTGGAAATCCATAAGACTTCTCATAAAATGAGTTATTTATATCCAAATTAGCTGTTTTTTTACATATAGTTTAAGTAAATGGTGACCATTCGCTGAGCTAAATGATTTGTAGTTTTTCTTCTTCTTCAAACTATGGTTTCAAAAGACTTAAAATATGTGACATGGACTACATTACATAAGTTTTTTTTTTCTTTGCTTTTCCAAACTTCACAGCCCTCATCCACTTTCACTGTATGTAATAAAGCATGAAAGCAGCTTTGACATTCTGCTAAAGCTCTCATTTAGTGTTGAATGGGGGTAAAAAAAGGCATACAGGTTTGGAATGACATGGAGATGAGTAAATGATGACAGATTGTTCATTTTTGGATGAACTATACTTTTAAACTCCTCAACTGTAATACAGATTTAATGCAAGAGATGTATAATGATGCTCTTTTTGTGGAGATCATCCCAGCAGTGAAAAGATATTGATAAAAGACACACTAATTGCCTATAATTTAGTTTTAGATTGACCTCATTTGACATTTTCTCTTCATTTAATTCTCCCCCTTTCTACTCTCTACCCACTTTAGTGTTTTCTGTGTCTAGCACTATGCCAATCAGTTCACTTTGCATTCTTATTCTCTTCTGCATCTCAGTAACCCTTGTACCTTGTTATTTTTTCTCTCCTGTGACAGGGGGCAAACAAGTATGGTATGGTCAGTGTAAAACTGGCCTTGGCGATTTCCTGATACAAAACAACCCAGAGGTGCACAACTCTAGAGATGGGGAAAAATAAATAAATAAATATATATATATATATATATATATATATATATATATATATATATATATATATATATATATATATATATATATATATATAAAATACCTCCAGCTGTACACTCTCACTATCTCTTGGTAATTTGGACTGGTAAGAGGCTCTGCTCTAATAAACCAATGGGATCTTCCGAGCTGGGCAGACCATGACCATTAAAATCTGACCCTTTTTCATTCTTTTCCAAGGGCTGAGTAATTCTGTCCTCCCCTTTCCTCATTCTCTCTTTCTCGTCTGTCTGCGATTCCAGTCTTCGGCTGACCCAGAGGACCAGCTATGAAAGAGAATACTAGACATTTTGAAGTGATGGTAAGAGGCTTGTTAGACAAAAGACAATAGCCTTTCTTTATTAACCATTTAGTGACTAGCCCTAATGGGGGACAGGAGCTCTTGTGCCTAATAAGTGCAACATGGAACATATGTCCATTAGCAAAGCTCTCAGCTCTATTATTTACTATTAAACCAAATATATGACAAAGTGAGAAAGGGAGAGAGATGGAAATAATAACACAAGCAGGGGTCTAAGAGATCATGGAGCCCACCGTATTGATCCGGTTGGTTAACCAGCATCTCTCTGTAGGTCTGTGGCAGAGCACACTGCTTCCCTGCCGCTCCTGCTGCACGGGTGGCTGGTTTTGCCCCAGCTCCATGCCGGAAAAGCTTTAGGGAGACAAGCTGCAGGGGCAAGATTAGCCAAGGATGATCCACACACAAGCTCCGGTAATGGTTACCTCAGAAGATTGACCTCCGAGAGTCCGGCTTGGGAAGTCCCCACGTATCAGCCCAGCAGGGCTCGGGAACAGAGGAGTCGACTCAGAAAGTATTATATTCCACACAGGATGGCTACTTTGGAAAGGCCTAGACTAGGAACAGGGGTTCTTAAATGGTTTTTGCCTCAGGATCAACACAGTACCAAAATAGTTTCCTGTACAAAAGTAAACAAACATGTCTGTAAGAGCAAACACTAAAATGTAACTGATATCACATATCACATATTATTATTATTATTATTATTATTATTATTATTATTATTATTATTATTATTATTATTAATGCACTTCTGTCATAACAAAAAATTTATACTGATTAGCTGATTTTTATACTTGAAAGGATATAAGTAAATGTTAACATACACATTATAGTATTATGTATAGTTTGAAAAATGCTTTTTGATTCAGTTTTTCTGATGAATGTACTTAAGTGTTACTTAATTATTAATGTTTTCACGGATTAACTTTAAGAGTGTTAGATGACAGCAACTGTAATAAAAAAAAAATGAAAATAGCGGGAATTATTCATTTTGATTAGAAATATCTCTAATATTGGATTTATTTCCATCTAAACAAATAAATATAAATACAATAAATGGGATTTTTTTTCACCCCAAATAAATAAATAAATGAATAAATACATACATACTTACAGTACACAAATAAATAAATTGCATAGACTTAATTTTTTTTTTAGAAAATGATGCAGAAGAAGAAAAATAAGTTGACTACTGCATTTCGTTGTCTTGTATCTTACATGTGCAATGACAATGAAATTGAATCTAATGTAATCTAAAATGCCTTCTCAAAATATGCAAAGTAAATAAATAGAGAAAGATGAATTACAGATCAAAAGAGAGAAACATGGCAAATTAGAAAGCTCTAGAAACCCTATCACAGCAGTGTTAATTAGGTAGTTTTTTGTCATTCAGTGTCAATGTAACATAACACAAAACATGGAGACATAAATATATTGTTTTTAATAAAGAAATAAAAACCACTTTTATCAATATACAAGGTTAAAAACTGAGGAAATGTGTCATCACAGTCCATAAACTCTGTCCTTCACCACTGCTGACAGGCTTTATGAAAAATGTATAGTGCTTTTAATAGAGAATCTATAAGCATCTGTAGATGTATCAATAAGACATCAATGTGTGCACCAGCTCACATTGAGATGTTCTGAACCTTGTAAAACCACAGGGTCAAAAAAGAAGCAGCACGTCTCATGTTAGAGCCATTCACCATCACGCACTGGAGTGCATACTCACAAGCGTCAACACACATACATGCGGAAGTGTTTTATTTACTCTGCCTGTGCTATGTCAAAGTTGCCGCAATGTTCCAAGCTTTACATTTGGATTCCAGAGAGGATGTAATTCCCCATTTGTGTGATATATGATTTGAGAGCTCTCTTAATGCTTGCTAATGATTTAATGACTCTGACTCTGCTGTACACAGGCAGATTTGAGTCAGATTGCAATTGAGCTACTCCATTAGTTTGTGTTCAAGCTGAATTTTCTACAATAATTCAGAAGAAAAAAACGTGCAAGGCTATGGTTAATTCCCCACCAAACTTCATACGCAGCCTGTTGATTAAATCACCAGCAATTTTTATACCATTTGAAGTGCTCGCCTGTGTCGATGCAGCGAGCTGTTTTGCAGAGGGCTTGTAATGTTTGTAAAATATATGCTCAGTGCATTTAAGTATACGTGTACTCATGTTTTAATCATAGCGGGTTAATGGCTCAGTAAAAGAGGTGGTAGGCCAATGTCTATGGTGCTCACATAAAAGCTGTAATCCCCAAATTTACAGCAATAATCTTTAAAAACGAAAAGAAACTTCATGCAGCTAATCAGCATCGATTTTCTGGAGCCCCGCACAGTCCGATTATGCACGTGCGGATGCTCTTTTGGCTGTGTAATTCTAATCTTCACGATTATAAGTAAGAGAATACAATAACACACTAGCTGGTTTGTTTGCTAGCCTTACACACAAATTAAACTCCATAGGCCATGAACTGATTTTGACTGTTACACTGAAGCTGCTTTGGATGTGACCCTGATTGATATTCTTTGGAGATTATGCAGTAAATTTGACAGCCATACTGAGGGGCTTTATAAGTAGTTTTGGCAGGTAATCTGAAGAGACGCTGGTGGTGGGTTTGGTGGACAGGCATACCAGAACCGGACTGGAGATATTATCGAACTAAGACCTTACAGGCTGGAATAAAAGTAAGGCTGAAGGCTAATCGAATGCTGAAACCATAGGAGGCTTAATCAGAGACACTGTACTGTACTAATTAAGCTCTAACAAGCACTAACGATTCCTAACGAGCAGCTGATTGGTTCTCTCATAGCACTCTCAGCCCATGCCATATCACTTGGATTACAGGAAGTAGATGCAAATTTTGTATTTCACTGGTTTCAAGTCAGGGGGTTAGTCCTTGACCTGCTCCTGCTGTGACTACACAATCTGGCAGCAAGAAAGATATTTTATTCTTTGGCCATTCAAAATTGCACACACACACAAATACTGTACAAACACTGTGTATAGTATAACTGATATATATATATATATATATATATATATATATATATATATATACACATCACGTTCAGATTAATTAATATTTTAAGCACATTAAAATGTAAAAAAAAAAAAAAAAAAAAAAAAAACGGTTTCATTTAAAACATTACGGGTTTTCATCATTAATAATAAAAAAATGTTTCTTGAGCACCAAGTCAGCATATTAAAATTATTCCTAAAGGATCACGTGAAACTGAAGACAGAAAAAAATGTGATTTCCCATCACAGGAATAAATTATATTTTCAAATAAATTAAAAACAGTAAAGAATTATTTTAAATTATAATGGCATTTCACAATATTGCTGTTTTTACTATGTTTTTTATCAAATAAATTCAGTCTTGGTGAGTATAAGAGACTCACTGACCCTCAAATCTTAAATGGTAGCATATGGGGGGGGGGGGGGGTCTTAATACTGGTTATTAAATATGCCAAATTTACCTCACTGATGATGTGACAGGCTTGTGCAACATGACTACATTTCCACAATTATCTGTGGCAGCATTAAAAGTATAAAATACAGGTAAAACACCAATGAGGCCAGTATTGGTGTTTTACCTGTATTTTATACTTTTAATGCTGCCACAGATATTTTTGTTTAGTCTGTGCCCTAGATTGATGCTAAAGCACAAAAAAAAAAAAATCCTGCGTTGGTCAGTAAGTGAAAAAGAAATTCCCCAGCACTTCCATTTTTTACTGACTAAAATCACTTGAAAGCACATCACACTGTGATTACGACTTGCAAGCGCTTAAGTACAAACTTTCCAGAAAGCCAAGTTATATTTTGTTTTGTTTTTTTTGTTTGCAATTTCATGTCCATTTATGCCATTCATAGGCCACAAAAACACCAACATATGTGTAACATGCCATAGATTTGTATGCAGACGAGGAAGGGACAGAACGAACCAACAAATGACAAGTTTGGAGTGGGAATAAAAAGAAGGGAGAGGAAATGAGTGGAAGAGGGGAAACAAATGTGAGAGCCATCGTGCATGAAATTAAAAAGATACCTCAAAATAGTCCTGCCAGGCAAAGTGCTTTATGACCCCCCCTCCCACACACACACACACACACACACCGACACACACGTTACCTGCTCTCCTTTCTCCTCTCACACTTTCTCTTTGACATCCCCTTGCACCCAGAAACTCTCATTCTCATGTTTTCCCCTGTGTATTTTCTATTATATTTGAGGGTGAACCATCTTTGCTCTCCGCATATTTCCCAAGAATCCTCTTACAAAAGCACCCCCTACCCACCTCTTTCTTTTTTTTTTTGCCCCTGGGTAGAGGTGGAGAGGAGGGAAAATAATACATAGCACTGTAACCTTTACACAACGTCCATTCAGAGCAGACTCTTTCCCCCCTCCGTCCCTCCTCAGGAGTCTGCATTCATACCTGTATGTTGTGTTACAAGATCAATATCAAGCCCCAACTCAACAGTCTCTCCTGAAATTGGTTTTACACTCTGTCACAGCGAGACCTATCACCAAATTGAGATTTATATGAAGACTGAATTTAAAATGAAAGCCAGGTTGAGTTTTATTCAATTTTCTAATTCGTTGGATAAGTTTGGGTAAACAGTGGGAACGCTGTAACAAGTTTAATTTTGATTTTCTTTGTTTTTTTTTTTTACTTTAATCTTGTTATTTTGTTTCTGCTGGATTCTACATGATTGATTAATGCTGATGTAGATAAACCACCCTTGGCTGTCTAGACCATTTAGGCTCTTCTACTATTGGAGTATGAAACTCAGTGACTTATTTTACAGTGTGCTTATACACTAGCATTCACTAGCATTATGTTTTTTTTTTTTTTTTTTTTTATTGTAATGGCAAGCCATTACAATGGCTTTCAGTATCACACAATCCTTTAGAAATCATTCCAATATTCCGAATGGTTGATATGATGGAAAACCTCAACTGGTCCCTCAGCACCAGCTCCATAACCAAAAAAAGCCAAGCATCATCTCTACTTCCAGAGAAGGCCAAGGAAATCCCATCTCCCACCACCCATTCCTCATCACATTCTATATAGAGGGACTAATAGCATCCTGAGCAGCTGCATCATTGCCTGGTTTGGAAATTGCCCCGTCTCGGATCACAAAACCCTGAAGACAGAGGGGTCATAGTGAAGACAGAGAAGATCATCACGGTCTCTCTTCTCTCCATCATGGACATTTACACCTCACACTGTGTTCACAAAGCCACCAGTATTGTCGCTGACCACACACACCCTTCGAACACACTCTTCACCCTCATGCTGTCTGGAAAAAGGTACCAAAGCATTCTGGCTCTCAGAAGTGTACGTTTCTATCCACAAGCCATCAGAAAGCCATTCTCATCACATCGTGGCCTTCTCACCACCTCGGGTGTGTATTATTTTCTCTTAATTCAATGGCCGTCATCAATTATTCCTTAAGTATTGGTAGGTGCAACACTGTAACTGTGTTATTGTCCCAATATACTGTGCTGTTTGTGCTACATGTTGTTTGCACAACTGCATATCAGTACTTTATGTAATCCTGTGCCTTGGTCTGTATGTTCTAGTTAATTTTGTGCCACCTAGTGCTGTTTTAGGTTGTTGTGATTCATGTTGATTCATGTGTTTTATGGAGCACTAGGGACCTGAAGGAATGTTGTTTCATTTCAACTGTATGTGGCAGAATTGACAATAAAAAAGCAATTTTGTTACCACTTTGAAGTCACAAACTCAGACATAAACAGAGTTAAACTAACTAAATTGAAAGCTATTAAAAATATTTTTGTCATTATTGATACATTTCTGAAATAAAATTATGATAATAATAATAATAATAATATATATATATATATATATATATATATATATATATATATATATATATATATATATTAAAGAAACAAAAACTAATAAGAATGCACAACATCAATAAAATGTAAAAGAAAAATAAATAAAAACAATTACAAAAACTATACTTAAAACTAGAAAATGTCAAAACAAAAGCTAATTCAGAATATTTTCAAAACTATATAATATCACTAAATAAATAGGGGAAAAATTATTTGAAAAGATGTTAATCAGATTTTAAGACATGTAGATATTTTTCCTGTTCAGACTACTTACTAACATCTAACTAATGAACTAACTAAATAAACCTTTTCTGAACAAAATCCAAGAAATCTGCTAAATGTATTTTGGTTATGATATAAACTCAGATTAAAAATATTATCAGAGGAATGTATCAATTGTCCCTTTATCACATCACACACCTGATCTGGAAGTGCAACTATGACAATCTTAAGGAAAATAATAATAATAATAATAATAATAATAATAATAATAATAATAATAAATGTGTCCCCGATTTATAAAGGCTGTCACATCCCTGTTCAGGGGCAAACACCTTAGAGAAAGGGTCTCTCTTGGGTCCCCAGCATCTAGGATGGATAGCCAGGGAGAAGTCCATCTTGGAAAGGGCTTTTGACTGACTATTAGGAGGAGTATATAGGGATGAGCTATGGACATCTGTCTGTCTCCTCCTGATAAAGTATGCATACATCAGATCATACATGACATATTAGCCAGTTCCAGACTGAACTGGCAGGAGAGACCTATTCAAGTAGCCAGCATACACGCTCTCATCGAGCACACACAACTGCATTGATAAGCGACTGACAGCCAACTGAAGTGGAGTGGATGGAAAATGCTAAGAGTAATGTGTAACTGTAAAGGTCAGCTGGGCATTTTGTACAACTGAATGGATTAAATGAGGGATGCGGCATTTTCCCTCCGGGGTCCGAGAGGTGAACGTGACATTGATGTGTTTCCAAAGAACTGTAATATGTTAGAGGGCTGGTATTCTTAATGTGAATATGTCCAAGGTTAAACAAGACTATATCTATTCAGAACAGCTGAAAATCACTGATTTATCAGCAAACTTAAATTAACATTTCATCTAAAAAAATAATTTACTCACCATCAGGCCATCCAAGATATATAAGTTTGTTTCTTCTTCAGAAAAGGTTTTCAGAAATTTAGCATTACATTACTTGCACACCAATAGATGCTTTAGCAGTGAATGGGTGCCGTTAAAATGAGACTCCAAGCAGCTGATAAACATAAAAATAACCCACTAGACTTCAGTCCATCAATTAATGTCTTATGAAGTGACAAGCTTTTAAAGAGTGTTTAAAAGAAACAAATCCTTCACTAAGGTATTTTAACCTTAAACTGTCACTTCTGACCAAAATGCCAGTCCATAATCTATAAAAAAGCTACCTACCATGAAAAAGTCTACTCCTTGTTGTAATTTCACATCAGAATACACCAACAATTGTTTTGGACTGTTTTCACTGTTTGATCTGTAAACATATTTTAAATGATTGTGACATTTTTATCAGCTGTTTGAACACTCGTTCTGATGGCACCCATTCACTGTGAGCAAGTGATGTAATGCTAAATTTCTCCAAATCTGTTCCAATAAAGAAACAAACTCATCTACATCTTGGATGGTCTGAGTAACATTTCAGCATATATTTCATTTTTGGGCGAACTATTCCTTTAAAGGGACAAATTCTGTAATCATTTAAACACCCTTATGTCATTCCAAATCTATATAACTGCATAACTCTACAGAACACACACAAAAAAAATATTTTACTCATACAATGAAAGTCAAAAGAGTCTAAAACATCACTGGCATCAATCATTTCCATTTTATTGACAAAAATACACACACAGATCCTCTTTTTTGTGTTCCACAAAAAAAAAAAAAAAAAAATAAAAAAAAAAATACAAGTCATTCAGGTTTGAAACGTCATGAAGGTGAGTCGATGTTGATATCTTTTTTACTTTTGGGTGAACTATCCCTAAAACACCATTATCAACCAAAAACAGATGGTTCATTATGTTTATGAGTTTAAGAATCTATTCAATTCCTCTTCAAAAGTTATTAAAAGTTATTCACAGATGTTTTATGATAGAACTCTACATCACTTTATTTGCTAAACTCTGCTCTATTTGTAGGTTTCAAAAGTAGCATTTCTTTGAATATCAACATTATAAGACTGACAAAAATGAAAGAAAATGGTTTGTTTTATGTCGACCGCTTTTCAGAGAACATGAGAGCATTGGAGTCGAATCAAAGCTCCATTTGAGGAAGATCAAAGTGGAATTGATCCTCCCGTTATTATATGCAGAACAGCTGATGAGAAATGTGTGTAAAATCTCTCCGATAACAGTCATCTTTGCTGTTTATGACAGTTTATGGAACTGTCTGATAATCCAGCATCTGTGGGTGTGAGAGGTGGGGGTTATATAATGTAATTGCGGACAATGCATTTATCATTTCATGCCTGATATGATCGGCGGCCTCCGAAAATATAGAGATGTACATGGATTGTAGTCTTACCGTCACAGATAGACATAATGTTGACATTAGCTGACATATTGCAATGAGATGTGTATGATTGTCTCGACATGTGGCATTAGCAACAGGCTTGAATGTTCATTTACTCAGTCAACTGTCAGTGATGCCAGGAATGGGCCATCGCTGCCGACATGATATTGTGACAGTAGCATCTATATGACCAAATTAATAGGTCCTCCTTTGCCCTCGACTGCATCTTAGATTAGGTTAGTAATATATAAAAACATGCATTTTATTCACAACTGAGTTAGGTTACATTGTAATCCTATGGCACTTATGTTTTGGTAAAAGTGTTTCTAAGGTTATCTGTTGCATAAACACAGATACACACAGACACATGCACAGTTAATCATCCTTGACTAATGGACACCCGCAGACGAAGCGGTTAACGCTCGGCTGGCTGTTCTATTTCTCTCTGTCTCTGTCTCCATCTTTGTTTTGTTTTTTGTTTTATGCTGGTGAAGTACACCAAGCAAAGATAACTTTCATTCACACACTGCCTAATCTGTTATGAACTCAGGGCAAGCCTGAAAGCTTTCTCCATCAGGTGTGTATTTGTGTGTGTTTGTGTGCCCGTATGAAAGTCTATATAAAGTAATAACTGGCAATTTGTCTATTAAAATTCACTCACTGACGTGAGTGATGCTATTACCGATACTACAGCTCGGCTTGCACACACACACAACAAAAAAACATATTTGAGCATGATTTTATTAGAATTTCAGTCCTTGTTAGCTAACACTTTCTGACCTTACAAAAATACAATAAAAAAAATGCTGCATTGTAATTCAAAAATACTATATTATATCTATTATATCATGGGCGTAGGTTTAGGGGGGGACGCTAGGTACTAGTCCCTATCAATATTTTGAGATGACAAATTTGTCCCCACCATTATTTAGCAAGCTCCTTTGCACTGCTATTTGGATCGATTCTAACGGCCAGGACGACGACAGTACAAGGCGGCGGGGTAACTGACAGGCTACACGCGCGGGCTGGGACTACTTTTGTGCTTGCACTAGCAGAGAGCGGGTGGTTTGTGTGTGTGTGTGTGTGCGTGCGCGCATGTTGACTACGGCCGACGGTAAGTTACCAGGGCTGTCTCTGTGCCACATACAAAGGCCAGTAAAAACATTTTAATATTCAGTTTTTTTGCCCATTTTTGTACTTTGTAGATGCCACCCAAGAAGAAAAAGGGGACATAAGAAGCTTTTTCATAAAGAAAAATCCGAGTGTAACGTTATGTAGGCAAAATAACTAGCTAGCCACACACACACACACACACACACAAAAGTAGTGACTGACCAGGCTTTCAAATGCAGATTCTACTGTGGAAAATGGTGATAGTATGTGTTACCCAGGATGATAGAATGATACGTTAGCAAGTTACAATGCCAATTAGCCTGTAGCTAAACTTAGAATCTTGCAGTCAACATAAACGTGGGTGTACTGGAGGGTAAATAGTTTTATAATAGAAAAAGGTTATTATATTTATATATTTAGATTTGTTTCCTTGTGGCAGAGTATTTTTTGTTAGTGTAAATACTAATGTACATAATAATTTATGTTAATAAAAAAAAGGTTTTTATTTTTTGAGAGTGCATTATTGAGATCATACAGTTATACTAGCTCTTTAGGGACAGTATACAGAATGGTATATCGGGGTCAGGATACAATATAATGAGATGAAGTACATTCACTTCTGTATTGTGATATTCTGTATCTGGGGGTGGGGGGGTGGATGTTTGGCTGGGGGGTTGGCGGTGCCCAGGGGGTCCCCACCAAAGCTGAGACCAAACCTACGTGCCCTCCACTATTATTGGCAACCTTGGTAAATATGAGCAAAGGAGTCTGTAAAAATAAATCTGCATTGTCTATCCTTTTGATCTTTCATTAAAAAAATAAAAATAAAATAAAATAAATCATACAATTCTAAACTTGAATTGAAGTTAAACAATTGAAAGTGGGGAAACAATAATCTCATTTTGAAATAAATGTTTTCTGTAGTTCATGTTGGCCACAATTATTGGCACCCAATTATCTCCTCCTCACTGCAGGACAATATAGACACATGTAATCTTCCAGGAAGATTTTTAGTTGATTGGAACACCTTAACTATTGCCCTGTTGGTGTAAATTGGGATTTTCAATGCTTTAACTCTTTTCTAACAGCCACTTTTCTATTTTGTGAAACTCAACAATCTTGTTCTGTAGATCACAACTATATTGTTTAGCATATTTATAATCCTGTGGAACAGGAAGCCATGGCTGGACAATTTCATGCTCCTAGTCACCTAGTCACAATGTGAATATACTTCATAGATTTTTTAGTAAAAAACAATTTCTAGGGGTGCCAATAATTGTGGCCAACATGCATTGGAGAAAAATAATTATTTCATCATGAGATGAAAATGCAGAAAATGTATTTTCACAGCCGCCTGTGCTCATATTTACTAAGGGTGTCAATAAAGGTGGTGGGCACTGTGTGTGTGTGTGTGTGTGTGTGTGTGTGTGTGTGTATATATAATAGAAAGAGCAGCATAATGCTTCCTTACAAAGGTTTTACTTTGTATTCAATGCACATAACTATAAATGTGTTTGGAACGACATAAGATGCATGAAAAACAAAAGCAGCAATAACTAGTACTTTCGAGCCTTAAATACAACACAGTCTTGGTATCGGATGCTAGCAAAGCAATTCTTTCCCATCATAGCAGACCCCACCAATGAGTTTATTGGAAAGCTAACAAGTTGATATACTGCCATCTCAAAAGCCTTTCATATCTCTAAGATTAATGTTTGTGTGTTATGGGGTGAAGGCTAGTGACTGTGACGGGGCAACACTTTCAGGAAACGATGCAGGAAAGTAACTCTTTTATTAGGAGGACAAAATTCTAATAAGGCAAAATAGGGGGAAAAAAGGAGTTGGCTATAAAATGATTCTTGGGAACTAATAAAGCAAAGAGGAAAGGTTATGTTTTGCATTCAATCTTTGTACTCTCCAACACCTTACTTAGTCTTTTTTTTTTTTTTTTTTTTTTTGTGGACCAGCCTTTGATCAGCGAGCGTCAGGATTTGAAAATAAGCTCTAGGCTTTTTAGAAATCTAATAATGAGATGATGAAAAGTAGCTCGTTTTAATAGGTAGACGTTGGGAGCATTCCAAGTGCTGATGACACTCTGAGTAAATCCAAGAGAATAACAACCTCCTAAAACACTTTGAGTTAGCAAGGCTAAAAATGTCCATCAAGCCGATGATAAAAAAAAAAAAAAAAACCTGCAGAAGCTCGAGATTGAAAAAAAGGTGGAGTAAGCTAAACTTGAGCGGGCTTAAGGACTGTCAGAGTACAAATTCTGGAGAGATGTGAAGAAATGCCATGTGGGTTTGTGGTGTCATGGCTCTCTGTGCCGTGGCCATAATTAAAGTCTTCGTCCACACAAGCACAAGTCAAGTGTCCTGTCCTTGTGCTGAGGAGAGCAGGTGAAGGCTGGGAGACAGCAGGCACTGGAAATGTTCATGACATTTAAACTGGAATCCCCCAAGACAATGTCATACATCCTGAAGCACAAACTCAGAGGAGCGAAAAGAGCTTATGAACAATACAAATATGCAATTGCTATCAATAAGATCAACCTTTTTTACTGTTTCCAAGCGGTCCAAAAGGAGCCCCGATGTCAGTCATTCAGAGCTTGTCAGGTGTGTGTGGTCTGTGAATGTCCTCGCACTCAAATGTCCTCACTAAAACCCACCAGGGGCCTCCGTCATTAGATAAAGCACTGGATAAAGAAAGAGTCATCCATAAATACATGAGTGAGGAAGATATGAGCCAGATCTCTCAGCCCCACTCACTGACCTACAGCAAGAAAGACTTTCAATCTCCTAAGAGATTGGCGTGTTCTATATCTAAAGTGTCGTTCTTGGATCAGCCCTGGGCTTTCAATACTTTCTCATCATCACATGCTTAAAGAGGAACCAGGAAGGGACTTAAACACACTCTGTGCTATTGAGGGTACCACACCTGAAGGCCCTTTCACACAAAATGTGGATCAGTAAAGTGAAGCAAATGGTCTGTTCACATAAAGAGCAAAATTAATATCAGATGGGCTGAACGAAAGCAAATTTATTCCAGTACAATAGCTGATGTTTTAATGAAATAAATCCACCTTAGGTGAGAATTAGAGAATTATATAAAAAAAAATAAAATAAAAAAAAAATGATACTGATACTGTACTATAGTTTGAATAGTATTTCCAAAGCTTCTGGTCACTATGAAAAATATATATATATACTGTACACGATCAGGCATTATATAATGACCATATTCTTAATATTGCGTTGGTCCTACTCTTATTGTCAAAATAGCCTTGACCCGTCGAGGCATGAACTCCACTAGACCCCTGAAGGTGTGCTGTGGGATCTGGCACCAAGATGTTAGCAGCAGATCCTTTAAGTCCTATAAGTTTTGAGGCCTCCATGGATCAGATTTGTTTGTTCGATTGGATTGAGATCTGTGGAATTTAGAGGCCAAGTCAGCACCTCAAACTCGATGTGCGCCTCAAACCATTCCTGAACCACTTTTGCTTTGTTGAAGGGTGCATTACCCTGCTGAAAGAGGCCACAGCCACCAGGGAATACCATTTCCATGAAAGGGTGTACATGGTCTGGAACAATACTTAGGTAAGTGTCAAAGTAACATCCACATGGATGGCAGGACCCAAGGTTGCCCAGTAGAACATTGCAAAAAATAACCACCCTACCTATGCCAGCTTGCCTTCTTCCCATAGTGCATCCTTGTGCCATGTGTTCACCAGGTTAGCAATGCACACACACCCAGCCATCCATGTTATAAAAAATAAAATGTGTTTCATCAGACCAGGCCACCTTCTTCCATTGCTTCGTGGTCCAGTTCTGATGCTCACGTGTCCACTAATTTGGGGACCAGCCTTTGCTCCCCTTGGATCAGTGGTCACCCATGACCCTGTCGCCAGTTTGCTGCTGCTACTTCCTTGGACGACTTTTGATAGATACTGACCACTGAAGACTGGGAACACCCCACAACAGCTATTTTTGAGATTTTGGAGAAGCTCTGACCCAGTCATCTAGCCATCACAATTTGGCCCTTGTCAAACATTCTCAAATCCTTACACCTGCCCATTTTTCCCATTTTTATCTGTAGGTACACACCCCCATCTGGATCAACGATCGAGTGTCACCACTCACCAGTCGTTTTCAAACTCCTGCTCACATGAGGTAGGTTAAGTCTACAGTTAGCCTCAGTGGATGAAGGCGGAATAATTTGGTTGATTGTCACTGAAGTGTGAACACGCATGCCGGCAGATTCACGTCCCCGGCCAATCAGAGCTGCTTTAGAGATAAGCCTGCCCTCTTTCTGCTTGCAGTGTTAATTAAAACTCTTGCACATCCTGAAACACACACACACACACACGCACACACAAAGATAATAGGGGGGACAACTTCCCAGCAGTGCTAAGTCTCAGTCTCCTTCACTCTTTCTTGTTCAATCCCATCCCTTTCCTCTCGTTCTGACTCTATAACAATCTTTCAATCTTTATTTAAATGGCTTGCCTATAAGTCAAGCTCAAAGCTGTGTCTGCTGGCCCCATGAGAAAGGAATTAAAATCAGCCCTGTCACTCCCTCTCTCCTCATCTAAGAAAAAGAGAGAGGGAGGATAAAGCATCTTAGTGCTAGACTTACGAGCAGTCCGTGCTACATCAGGCCTGACAGAGGCTGCCATTATGAGGCCTGGCTAGGAGATTTATTCTTGCTTCTTCTGCGGCCTGCTGGGAGAAATGTGCATGCAGAAATGCTCATTACCCCCCCGTATTTATCTACATTATTGCTGCTGCATTTACCCCCAATGGCAAATTTATGACAACGATTCTCTAGAATTTATGGAAAATATATATAATTTACACTGTGGAGTCCAGTGTCTTTGAAATTTTTAGAAAAACCTGGAATGTAAGGCGCACCGAGTGTAACCTGATTAGTTTGTTAGACTGATTGAATTTGCTTGACACAGTATTTTGTGACAAAACGTGACTTCAAAGCATTTTGCACACAAAAGACATATGCAAACTGCATTTGTCAATGGAAACATCAGCAAAATATGTACCAAAATTATTTCCATTTAATGCACATGCATTTTTTAACATGCTGAATCACACACTGGACTGTACTTAAACTATTTTAAGGACAAAATGCATCACACAAAACCAAATATACTACTATTTAAAAGCCTGGAGTTGCTAAGATTTTAAAATGTTTAATAGCTAAAAATGTTAGTTTTTACTCCTCAGTCACATGACCTTCCAGAATTCATTCTAATATGCTGATTTGATGCTCAGGAAACATTTATTATTATTATTATTACCAGTGTTGATAAATATTTTTGTGAAAACTTTTCTGGACAACTTGTAAAGATAAGTAGTTGTGCATATTCTACTTCATGCACCAAGGTATCCAACATTTGGCCGGAGAGAGGGTTTTCTGGGTGGACATCAAGGGCTATGTGTGCCAGAGGGGTAGGGGCGCTTGTCCTTGACGTCCAACGTGGAAAGTAATGAGCTTTCAGGTGGGATTTACAGCATGCTGTAACTCTTGAACTCCAGACAAAATGGATGAGAAGAACAGGCAGTGGCAGCTATTGGCACGAGGCCTGAGATATGTAAAGGGCCAGTCATCTCCTGAGTGATGGAGCCGCCTACTGCCGCTCTCCCTGCCCAGCCGTCAGAGCCACCGATGTGGTTATGACTTCCTTTCCACCCTAAATCTATCAGAGCTACTATTCTTCAAACAAATCACCTGCGAAGGAATTCATTTGGGATACTTTCAAACTCCGACGCTTAGAAGGAGAAAGAGAGAGTGGGTGAGAGAGGGAGAAGATGGCTTTGACACTCTTCACTTCATGATTTTGTAATCAAAACACTGGTTTCTGTTTCACCAGGGGATGCATACAGAAGAAAGTACATAAGGTAAATTGTCTTAGTCAATGAACCCTGAATGTCACACTTTGCTATCAGAAATCATACTGTTTGCAACAAACAGGTGCTTTCTATTTTCTTACAAATCCAGAACTAGAATTTCATGTCTGGTTTAGCAGCCCACGGGGGCCGTGGGGAGGCTCTTTTACAAAAGACTTGTACAATACACTCTGCTCCTACCTCGACCCTCAGCGTGTTGTTAGGGTGTATATACTATATATATACATCTTCAGAGGTTGAATTCTCCCTGTAACCAGTGTTAATTTCGTTGACGAAGACTATGACGAAAAATATTCGTCAACTAACCTTTTTCACGGACGAAAACTAAATAAAAACTAAATAAAAAGTCAGATATGATGACGAAAAACGTGACGAAATATAACTGACACTTTAGTCAACGAATAAAAATTAGACGAAAATATATGGGAGGGACGAATGGAGAAGAGATCCAATCAGAGCGAATCTTTGAGGGTAGGTTGATCTATGCAGAAGCAGCCGAGCCATTTTAAAAAGTCGCGGCAAATGCAAGCGCAACAGCTAAACAAACGCAGCAGCAGTTACACAGAAAAGAGAACAAAGATGAGTTTGCAGAAATTCACACAGTTTCGAGGACGTTTTCATAACAGTTAAGTTGTTTACACAGGGAACTACACTGCGACCTTTTGAAATGCCATTTGGACCCAAATTTTTATGGGGTCGTAAATGTATCACTGATTATTTTTGTACCTACTTATGTGTAATGCTATGTTTTAATATGAGCATTTATTAAAACAGAAATGTGTATTTTAAGAATACGTTTTATAACGTGCTCCGAGCATTCAACGCATCAAGTTGGCTTCAGCCCCGCGATGCAGGAACGCTGAACTGAGCAGATGGTTACGCGCAACACTGAACCGAGATCTCCTTCAGGACATTTGCGTCCTCCTGCACCTGAACGAACAAATACAAATCGCATTTTAAATAAACATAAGAAAAAGAGCGAAAAGTGAAAGAGCTCAATTCAGCAGCGCGGTGTTCTGGTGTTCAGGGAGCAAGCAGAGACGCGTCTCAAAGTCTTCTTGCTTTTGTACCGACAACAAATACATACTAAATATGTCGAAATACCCGTCTTGGAAAGTGTGTTCGAAAAAGTCTGTAGTTATGTCTTCAGTGAAAGTAAAGAGTTGGAAAGAAATCGGATGCGTATCTTTATAATGGATGCATTTGTCTCTTAAAGTGACCGCGCCTAATTTACTAGCTCTGCTGTCAGTGTCTTTAATGTATGAAAATGAAAGTAAATCACTCACTGCTCTTGATTTAATTACTTTGTAGTTTTAACAAGAATTTATCCAAAGTCAATCCAAAAATCAGATAGAATAGATTATATTGTTTTACTAGTGACTAAAAAATAATAGGGACCTGACCATGTTTTGCTTAAGTGTTTCTTTCTTTAATTGCTAATGCAACCTTTTCACACCACAGACTGAACCAAATTAAGCATTGCATCCGACATTATCAAGATGAATTTGTTGTTCTGACACAGTTTAATCCTGAGTTATTGTCATATTTTATTACCAATTTCTAAACTACAGGCAAATAAACTGTGATATTGTAAGAAACGTTGAAGGTGTCTGAATACATTTTGGTTTGATTGTGTATTTTATTTTACAGTGAAGACTATGCAGTGCTATTTTAAATGAACAAAAACAAACTTAAAAAAAATGTAAACTTTGTGTAAATAGCACAAATAAAAAATTGAATGAACAAACAATACAAATATAATATATGTGGTTGTCTATTTCAATAATACTGTACTTCATCTTGAAAGAATGTCATATGCATTGCATATCATTCAGGACGAATGCATATCTTTTTTCAGAGAGCATGTATATTTTTCATTGAGAGCAGGCCTTATGTTTATTTTATAAATACCATTCCATAACAGACTGATGGAAACATTTAGTCAAGTCAACTAAGTTGACTTTGTTCTACTAAAAAAAAAAACTAGACTAAGACTAAAAGACTTAAGACTAGACTAAGACTAAAACTCTTATGATATTTAGTCGACTAAAACTAGACTAAGACTAAAACATTTCAGATGACTAAAATGTGACTAAAACTAAATGGTGTGTTATTCAAAAGACTAAGACTAAGACTAAATCCGAATTCGCTGTCAAAATTAACACTGCCTGTAACCTTCCTCTTCAGTTCCCTCTCTAAAGTCCTTTCTTAGCTGAGCCAGGCTTCCCCAAGGATCGCCATACAACCTTGCCTGAAATTGTTCTCAGCCACTCCCTGGTGTGCATGCGTGTGTGTGTTCAAGCATCAGTTTTAGGCCTTAATTGCCTGCGACTGTTCCCTCTGACACTCAGTGTGTGTAGTGTGGTGTGAAACGTCAAGATGGTTGTGAGACGGTTTTAGCCATGCGCTTCCTCGCCTATGTACACACACAAATCTTGTGAATTTGTCAAGAGCTTCAGTAAATTAATAAAACTGTGTAGAGTCCCTGGCTGGTTGTAAATAACCACCCAGAAAGAAATATGTGCAGCGCTGTGATACTGTAGCAACACCAAATATTAACATTTAAAAGTTAGGGCGTTAGAATATTTTTTATATTAATACTTCCGATAAAAAGACACAATCATTTCATCAGAAGACACATTAATTACATTTGTAAAGGAGTTGTTAATTACACTAATAAAATGCTGATCTTTTGAACTTCCTATTTGTCAGATAATTCTAACAAAAAAAATATCAAGGTTTCCATGAAAAAAATAAGTAGCACTATCATCATTTTGAACAGTGATAATAAGACATGTTTCTTGAGCAGCAAATTAGCATTTTACATTTATTTCTGAACGTTCATGTGACACTGTAGTAATGGTCTTCAGCATGGCAGTAAGTTAGCATGAATATGTGACAAAAGGAAGATATATATACAGTGGGGCTCGAAAGTTTGGGCACCCCTTCCAGAATCTGTAAAAATATGAGTAATTTTCAAAAAAATAAGAGAGATCATACTAAATGCATGTTATATTTTATTTAGTACTGTCCTGATTAAGATATTGTACATAAAAGATATTAACATTTAGTCCACAAGACAAAAAAAAAAAAAAATGCTGAAATTATTAAAATAACCCCACTCAAAAGTTTGGGGACCCTTGGTTCTTAGTACTGTGTGTGGTCACCTGATGATCCTCGGCTGTCTTTCTGTTTTGTGATGGTTGTGCCTGAGTCCCTTGTTTGTTCTGAACAGTTAAACTGAGCAGCGTTCTTCAGAAAAATCGTTAAGGTCCTGCAGATTCTTCAGTTTTCCAGCATCTTTGCATATTTGCATCTTTTGCATATTGAAGTTTTCACCCCTCCGCTCTTAATGCATCTTGTTTCCTTCTGGAGCATCAGTGAATGTTTGAATCTTTTTTAATAGTTGTGTTTGAGTCCCTAAAATGTCCTTAGTGTGAAAAGATGTATCTCAAAATCATAAAATCACTGTTTGAAAGGGTTCAAATATGCAAAGATGCTGGAAAACTGAAGAATCTACAGGACCTTAAAGATTTTTCTGAAGAACGCTGCTCAGTTTAACTGTTCAGAACAAACAAGGGACTCATGCACAACCATCACAAAACAGAAAGACAGCCGAGGATCATCAGGTAACAGAACATAGTACTAAGTACCAAGGGTTCCCAAACTTTTCAGTGGGGTTATTTTAATAATTTCAGCAATTTTTTTGTCTTGTGGACTAAATGTTAATATCTTTTATGTACAATATCTTACTCAGGACAGTACTAAATAAAAAATAACATGCATTTAGTATGATCTCTCTTATTTTTTGAAAATTACTCATATTTTCACAGATTCTGCAAGGGGTGCCCAAACTTTCGAGCCCCACTGTATATATATATATATATATATATATATATATATATATATATTTTTTTTTTTTTTTTTTGCATTACATTGTTGCCTACTGGAAAAGTACATTTACATTTAATCATTTAGCAGGTGCTTTTATCCAAAGCGACTCACAAATGAGAACAATAGAAGCAGTCAGTTCAACAAGAGAACAACAACAGTATACAAGTGCCATGACAAGTCTCAGTTAGTCTAGTACAGAACGCATAGCCAGGGTGTTTTTTTTCAAGTAGCTTGATACTGTTTAGTAAACAGCTGGACTACTGTCACACTGTTACAAAATGCACTTGTGTAAAAGTGAGCTTTTTAATGGAATTCTACTCAGAAGATTCAGACTTTGTATAGATTCCTGTAGAATTTTCAGAATACCATAAATCCTGTGTCTAATGCATAAGAGACATATGCTCAAGTGTCTCTCCAGTGCCTTTTACTATAATAAATCACTAAAGCCATCATTTTAACTCACTCAAACTAAAAGCAATTACATATCCCGAAAAAATAAAAATAAATTACGAATGAAGGTTGCATAGCTTGGAATTTGCATTTACAATCCCTCCCAGTGGTTCTCCAACTTTTTTGGCCATGCCCCCCTTTAAACCTATTATTATTAATAATAATAATAATAATAATAATAATAATAATAATAATAAATAGCACCTCAGATTACCAAATAATTTCACTAAACATTATGAAAAATTCATGCTTTTTTTTTTTTAAACCTGCAGTGAAACATTGAAAAAATAACAGAAAGAATAATCTACTGTTCTGCAATCTTGTGAGATTTCTTGCATTGTGCAATGCGTTATAGGCAATTTTGCCAGTTGCACTTTTGCTGTTTTTGAAGTTGCTTCTACAAATCAAGTTTGCTGCCCAAGATATGGATCAAGCATTCATTTATAAAACACAATTGGCTTTTGAACATAATTTGGAAGTATGCTCTCTATGTGTCTTCTTAATTTTGTGGGATCCATGCTCTCCATTGCCAGAGTTTTGAGCCATAGGACACACATAGGCTTTTTCTCCCTACCAACAAAATTAACAGTGAAGCAAGATATGCCACATCATATATATATATATATATATATATATATATATATATATATATATATATATATATATATATTATTATTATTATTATTTTTTTTTTTGCACTTAGCTTTTAAAATGACCAGCACCTGCCTGGGTCTTTGCAACTTCATTCATGGCTTTTCTCTACCCTTTCACAAACCAATCCATCTCCCATTCTATATCCGCTGGCTGTTTACGGTTTTATTTCTTCTTTTCCTTTCCGCTAATGGCCCACACCCCCCAATTTTGAGAACCACTGCTCTAAAAAGAATGCAAACGTTAAAAAAATAAATAAAAAAATTACAGATGAAGAAAGAACGGAAGTAATTTGAACCCAGGTATTTAACTTAAAGACATGTTTTCTTCCCTTAAAATATCAGTAATTGCTGAGTGGGTGTAATGTCGATCTCTCTCTCTTTCTTCAGCAATCCACCACCATCTCATCCCAGCCACCCATTTCAGACTCTTCCCTACTGGCAGTCGTGAAAAGAGTAGAAGTAAAAGGGAAAAAAAAGAGAGAATACTTCAGTGATGAATCTTTTCCATTTCTTTTTCTATAAAAGCCATCCGAAGTTCGGCTTAATTTTTACATCCGCCTCTAAGAGCACCTCAGCTCAGCTGACTGGCAGCTTCTCAAAAGGCTTTTGAATAAATGCGATGAAGATTTTCTCTTTTCCTCATGGCTCCAGTGTCGTTCTGAAAGGAAGGAATCTGAGGTGGTCTGACCTTTTTCAAGTGGAAGGAGCTCCACCCTCTGTGTCTGTGACTCAGGTAAATGTGAAAGAAAGAAAGAAAGAAAGAAAGAAAGAAAGAAAGAAAGAAAGAAAGGGAGGAAGGAATGAAGAAATGGAAAAAAATGGAAGGAAGGAAGGAAGGAAGGAAGGAAGGAAGGAAGGAAGGAAGGAAGGAAGGAAGGAAGGAAGGAAAAAAGAAAAGGAAAAAAGTATGGAAAGAAAGAAGGAAGGAAGTAAGCAAGGAAGGAAAAAAGAAAAGGAAAAAAGTATGGAAAGAAAGAAGGAAGGAAGTGGAAATAAAAAAAGGTAGGAAAGAAAAAAGGAACAGTAGAAAGAATTGGGGAAGGAAGGAGTGAAGAAAGGGAAAGAAAAGAAAAAAGAAGGTAAAAAGAAAGAATTAAGGATTATATTAGAGACTCTGTTTATTCCATTTATAAGTTATTCATTGTTTTGTGGCTAAATCCATGTCAGAAAGCTCAAGCTGTGTTGATGCATGCTGGGATTGGAACAGAGAGAACCACTGGAACAATCATTATACAGCCACCGTGACAAATGGAAACTAAGCTTTCTAATTCAATTGCTGCATACTAGAATACCTCAAATGTGCAACTCACAAGCCTTACTTATGGTAACAAAAACACCACACATGCCTGAACAACATATTATAACCGCAGAATGATTTCCCACTGTACGATGCATTCATTTGAAATTAGTTTGCTTATAATGATTATTAATGCAATTCAGAGCATACATGCTAGCACTGGTTCAAAATCAGCAAGCACAGAGTGATCTGTATGGTTGCACCCAGGCCTGAAGTACACTAAACAATCACCATAATGAATACAGCACTGGGTTCAGCAGTGCTGAAGTCAAGTTCAGAATTGGTTGTAGTTAGTGCGTGGGGTGTTTTTTATGCATAAAGAGCCTTTTCAGGCTCACTGCATTAGCTCAGTGGGCACTTTCTCTGCCACACTGCTATTTATCTTGTCTCAAAGATGTATGCCGCCATGAAAATATATCCCATTTTACCAGCCTTTCATAAAACATATTCTTTGGTAATGGTCTTCTGTCGAGGCCTTATGTATTATTGAACAGGTCTCATTTTCATTCAAACAACCTGTAAGTCCTTCATAGCGGAGAGGGAGGAGGAAAAAATATAATAATAAAAAAAAAACTTAATAACTTTTCTCACGTAAATTAGTCACCTTGTCCTTTGCAGGCAATTTTCATTTGGTCGGCGTGGTATTTATCAAGCAGGGGATATGCAGGTGAGTGTACGCCTCTGACGCAGTTTTATTGGCTTCTATTTACTCGGGCTCTAGCCGAACATGGACCGGCGCGCACACACACCCACCCCCACTCTCGCACACGCGCTCTCTCGCACGCAGCCAGGGTTCCGTGTTATTACATGCAGAATTCCATTTCCAATTTGACATGAGCTGTGGGTGGTTTATTAATCTTACGGCTTTAAAGACATGCCACGTTTTCCTTGACTTTCCCTCATCTCCTGAGGCTGGGAGTCTGTGGATTCGCATGAGACGAGGAAGGTGGTCCAACTTGCAGGATGCTCGAGGGCTGAGATGCGTCTTTTTTTTTTTTTTTTTGCAATGGCCTCTGAACATGTGTTTTAGTGTGTGGTGATCAAGAGCAATTTCAGCTGTTTTGTAAATGCGTAGTGTGCGTTTGTATGTTTGAGCAGGCCTGCGTCTCATACAAAACTGATTGCTAGCCTTCCTTGTGCTGATGGAACCCTGGTCTGATCAATGGCAATATGAAATATGCAATGCCTTTATTAAAATGTGTTCTAATTATGTAGGATGTGATATCGACCTTGTTTGTAATTGAACGCGTTGTTTGCAATACAAATGCACTGTGTACTGCTTGTCAAATTCATGATTTACGTGATGGACTGAATATGTTCTCGAACACCAGGTCGGTGAATCTCATCACTGATGTGTTTATGGGAGTAGAAGAACCTTGATGGACTTGAGTTAAATGAGGTCAGGTAAATGTCTGTTTCACAGACATACTTTGAGATTTTAAAGGAATAGTTCACAAAAAAAAAAAAAAAAAAAAAAAAAAAAAAAAATCTGAAAACTTACCGTCAGGCCATCAAAGGTAGATGAGTTTGTGTCTTCCTCAGCTGCTCACCAATGGATCCTCTCTTGCAAATGGGTGCCGCCAAAATCAGAGTCTAAACTGCAGATAAAAACATCACAATAATCCACAAGTAACCCACACAGTCAATTATTATCTTGTAAAGTGAAAAGCTGTGTGTTTGTAACAAATAAGCATTATTATGTATTATGGACTGGTATGTTGGCCTGAAGAAACAAATTACAGTTGAACAGCCATAATCATTTGTATCTTACAATCAAGCAGCTTTTCACAAGAAAACAATGGACTAAAGTCATGGAATACTTGTAGATCACTTTGGGTTCAAAAAATGTGTATTATAAATAAAATACATTAGTATTAGTAGTAGCAGTGGTAGTAGTGGTATTGTAATGTTCGGTCTCTCATTCTGACGGCACCCATTCACTGCAAAGCATCCACTGGTGAGTAAGTGATGTAATTCTAAATTTCTAAAGAAACAAACTCACCTACATCTTGTGTGTACTTGAGGGGAAATGACGTCATACATCTATGAAAAATGACTGGTTAAAGTGATTGGGAAAGTGACTTTGACTGAAGTTAGTTCTTAGAAATGCTCTAGAATAATTTGTTAGTAGATGCTAGTTGGTTTGATATTTATCATTGCCATGCATTTCAGACATTTTAAGTATTCTGAAGTGTCCAAATATTTTTTGCTGCCACTGTAATGGACGAATACAAACCATTATTCATAATACATTTGGAAGGGATAGTGGAAGGGAGGAAGGCAAAGGGAAGAAAAAAAAGGCAGAATGGACAAAGGATTAAAAATACTGAGAGAATACTGCTTTAGAAGTGCTTTTAAAAAATTATAATAATAATAATAGAGTCTTTGCTAGAATGATGTATGATTCCACTGTAGAATTACCAGCAATGTCCAAGTATAGTGTAAACTGCGTTATTTGGAAATGCCACTGTTGCTTGTTATACCTCATGTCTGCCATGATAGATTATCTTATTTATATGCAAGTGTGTCCTGTGTAATAGGTATGCACTTTGAGTCAAAACACTCACTCAAGAAGTCAGCCTTATGTAGGAACGCTTTACACGTGTCCTTCTACTTTTCACGTGTTACAAATAGGATTGTTGAAGGAGGTAATTACATTTCGTGGGGCAACAAAAATGGTGTCCATGTGGAAATCCCTTGGGGAATCTTAAATCATATCCTGTCTAAATCCTTCAGGGGGTTTGTGGCAATGTTCTCTCTGAGACAGACTGTTTTTCTCAGATATTTTGTTTCCTGCTAGGTAATGAAGTCCAGTTTGCCATAAAGACATTTTTGCCAAGAGTATGTTGGAAGATATATAGTCTTATAAGTCCAATTCTCATTTTGTGGCAGGGTTTGTGCAGAAGTGCATGCTTTAGTGGACCGTCTTGTTCTGCAATGAGGACTGTTCCAAATCCACACGGAAGCTCTGTTGTAGTCTGGGAGATGAATGAGTGAATAAGTCTAAAGCTATGTGATAAAATTGCTTTGATCGTAAAGTCGGGACTGTCTGTTTTTTGCCCCTTGATCTCAGGACCATCTGTGAGGAGCAGTCGTGCTATCAGCACAAACTTCATTCCCTCAATCCAGCACCACATTATTGCAAGGATAAAATAAAGATCAAAAGGAAAACAGTACAAAACCCAAAAGGGTTGTTTCTCAAATTGGGAAAGCACAAAAGTGCTCTTTTTGTAGGATTGAAGGTGTTTGGTTTATTCTGACCATTCTTGTATTTCAAAATAATGGAATCAATTTTTTTTTTCTATTTTTTTTTTTCTATTTTATTTATTCACCCAATTCCATTCCATGATTTTTAAAAGTTATTTTCCAAATTACTTTTCCCCCCATAAAAAAAAAAAAAAAAGTTTATAGTGGCAACAGGCTGTCAAACTAATGTTGGACATTAATAACACCAAAAATAATTGATTGTCAAATGTTTCATAACCAAACCGCATGACGGCAAACCTTTACAATATTTGATTTAATAGCTGCAGTGAATTTTGACACAGATTGCATGGACTACTTTTATATAATGTGTTTTGTGCTTGGAGAATGCCAATATATGGAAAGTGTTAAAACAGTTGAAAACAACATGATGATTTTTAAATTTTTCCCGGAAAAACACGACCGTCTGGAGGCGTGACGTGTGGGCGGAGCTAAAGAATCACGAGCGCCAGTAGGCTTTTGCGTTGCGAGCGTTTGGAACCTGTGACATTACCTTGAGGAAAAAAACATCATCCAAAACAAACCATGGCTAACATTCAGATTCAGCCGTTTATTTATGATCCAGAATCAGATCCCGAGGCTGAAACTGAACGAGAGCAGCAGCAACGACTCGCTCCAAGCGGGGCTCGAACCCGGGTCTCCGGGACCCTTTCATGGGAGGAAGACGCACTAACAAGAAGACAGAGATATTTTAAGCAGTTTTAAGCAGTTTTACTCACCGCCTGCGGTTCCAACACACGATCGTGACCCTTTTTCGTTGGGATTGC
This sequence comes from Carassius gibelio, assembly GCF_023724105.1. Lineage (NCBI taxonomy): Eukaryota > Metazoa > Chordata > Actinopteri > Cypriniformes > Cyprinidae > Carassius > Carassius gibelio. The sequence continues at coordinate 11,314,375 of NC_068384.1, forward strand.
ATCATCCTTAAGAAATAAACGATACGCAAATCCGTCGTCAAACTGGGCCTTGTTTGTAAAACAAGCATCTTCGAAATGCAGGGAACAAACACAAACACTTGCACAGCTCCATTGATGCTCTGTAAAAATAAACTCTATCCACTGGTCCCTTAATGCTGTTTTTTCTTTGGTAATCTGTGCAGGGTTGTCTTGCCCTGGCAACCAAAAACACACTCCTTTTGTGAAATTTCGCGACGCTCTCGCTCTGATCAGTGAGTGAATGTCTGTGCTCAGCCTCTCTCTGCTCTGCTATACGGGAGCGCGCGCTCTTCCGGGAGAAGTGCCCTTAGGACCCATATAAAACGTCACACAGAGCTCCATCTAACGTCACACAGAGCCATACTCGAAAAAAAAAAAAAAAACTTTCCAAAACTTGTGACAAACCGGAAGGAGTATTTTTGGAACAGAAATACTCCTTCAAACGTACAACTTAATTTTTGAAACTTTGTCCATGTTTAGCATGGGAATCCAACTCTTTAACAGTGCAAAAAACTCAGTATGCATGAAATAGCATTTCACCCCCCCTTTAAATAAGGAAAAAGGTTTATTTTTTATTATTATTTTTTTTCTAGGTGAACTACTCCTCTTATATCAGTAGTTTCTCACATTGTAGAACATTTAATAACATTTATATGTAATCAGTGTTGTGGAAAGTTAATTTTAAAAGTAATGCATTGCAATATTGCGATGCTCTCTAAAAAACTAACTAATTACGTTACTTAGTTACCTTTTATGGAAAGTGATGTGTTGCATTACTTTTGTGTTACTTTTTAAATCTGGGCAGGGCTTGCTTGTTTGTTTATAATATAAAAAAAAGTTATATTTTTGGCAAACGTAAAAGCCCTTTTTTTTGTGAGTGAGATGAATTAATGCATGTACACATTTATTCTACAACTACAATAACATCTTACTCCAGATATCTCTCAACATGGGGACATGAGAGCTGTCAATCAATAAATGGGGGGAAAAGTAACTGGAGTTACTTATTTGAAAAAGTAACATTTTCTTGTAAATTAAAAAGTAATACATTACATTACTAGTTACTTGTAGAATGTAATCTGATTATGTAACTCATGTTACTTGTTATGCGTTACCCCCAACACTGCATATAATATATTAAATTCAGTTTAAAAATAGACTCGGTTCAATTCTGGTCTCAAACTTTCGCACCACATTTTACAAATGACCAAAAAAGCAGTGAAATTCAATACTTCATCACAGACTCTGCAGCTTTATAAATCGTAAAAGACAGATTCTCTGGTCAAATGGAAGCCAGTACACTAACTCAAACAAAGTGATGTTGAAGCCTGCACGATCATTAATAGGAGAGAAAAAAAATAAAAATAATAATAATAATAATAATAAAAAACACACTGAAATTGAAATGTACCATTGCTCATGTGCCCTTCATCTATACTCCTATCTCTATTTCTGCTGATTGATTTAGCAGAGCAGTAAGCGATGATGGTTAGGGAAGCAGAGCGGTAAAACTACATACAGTGTGATAGGCCAAACTGGCGGTGAGCTTCCTGTTTCATTTGTCACTGAGAGCCACCGCCAGACAGGGAACTGATGCAGGGCAGAAACAGAGCATCAGCACTGCAGCCCTTGAGCCTGGCTTTTAGCCTCACCAGCTAATATCTGTGTGTGTACATGACCTCACGTGTCTGTGCACTGGACTGTCTGTTTGTTTGAAAAATAAATATCTTTCCCAAAGTCAAAGCCCATATTTAATGTTAGGCCTGTAAATCATTTCAAATTACTAATCAGCTGACAGGCTGTTTTATTTTTTATTGGGGGGGGGGGGGGAATGCCCATGCATTTCATGCATACTGAGTTTTTTACACTGTTAAAAAGTTGGATTCCCATGCTAAACATGGACAAAGTTTCAAAAATTAACTTGTACGTTTGAAGGAGTATTTTTGTTCCAAAAATACTCCTTCCGGTTTGTCACAAGTTTCGGAAAGTTTTTTTCAAGTATGGGTCTGTGTGACGTTAGATGGAGCGGAATTTCCTTATATGGGTCCTAAGGGCACGTCTGCCGGGAGAGCGCGCGCTCCCGTATAGCAGAGCAGAGACGAGACATTCACTGACCAGAGCGAGAGCGAAATGTCACAAAAGAAGTGTGTTTTTGGTTGCGAGGGCAAGACAACCCTGCACAGATTACCAAAAAAAAAAAAAAAAAAAAAACATCAAGGGACCAGTGGACGTAGTTTATTTTTAAAAAGCATCGACGGAGTTGTGCAAGTGTTTTTGTTTGTTCCCTGCATTTCGAAGATGCTTGTTTTACAAAAAAAGACCCAGTTTGATGCCGGATTTGCGTATCGTTTATTTCTTAAGGATAATGCGTTGCCAACGAAAAAGGGTCACGATCGTGTGTTGGACCTGCAGGAGGTGAGTAAAACTGCTTCAAAAATCTCTGTGTTGTTAACTTAGCTATCGGCGCGTGAGCACATCAAGTAAACCTTGTACACCTTTAAAGAAAAAAAAAGACGACATAAAGTGGAACTTAGTCATTTTCCAAAACCGCTAAGTGTAACGGAGGCCAGAGAGTAGTGCTGTGCAGGTAAACCTCCCCGATCTCAAGAGACGCACTAGCAACAGACGCTAGTGGCTGTAGCCATTTAGCCTCCTTGTTAGAGGAGACCCGGGTTCAAGCCCCGCTCGGAGCGAGTGCGAGGAGCGTCAGAAAGGACCCGGGAGAGAGGGGTTACATAAGCAAATATATATAGTTCCAATACATACCACATAGAGAAGCTGTTGTAGTCGTTGCTGCTGCTGCTCTCGTTCAGTTTCAGCCTCGGGATCTGATTCTGGATCATAAATAAACGGCTGAATCTGACTGTTAGCCATGGTTTGTTTTGGATGATGTTTTTTTCCTCACGGTAATGTCACAGCTTCCAAACTCTCTAAACACAAAAGCCTACTGGCCCTCGTGATTCTTTAGCTCCGCCCACACGTCACGCCCCCAGCGGCTCGTGTTTTTCTGAAAAATATCGGCACAGACTATTTTTCTCTTATAAATATAATAAAACTAAAGACTTTTTGGAGATATGAAGGATGCAGTACTACTCTATAGGTACTCAAGATTAACAGGATATTGAGTGAAAATGAACATTTCATCCACAATATTTGCACTATTCAAAAGCATTACAAGTAAAGTGTTTTTATGTTTTTTTGCGAATCAACTTAAAAGTAGATAAACTTTTCGAAAATGTGTCTTGATACAAGTGATACTTCAAGTTTGAATTTCACCAATGTTGTACATAAGTTATATATAACTTATATAATGTCTTATTATAAGTATTTAATAATAATAATAGTAATAATAATTATTATTATTAACAATAAATTGACGACCCTAATTAAGCTTTCTTTTATCCGTGAAAAAAAAAAAAGATTGATCATTTGAAAAATGATTTTTTTTTTCATCAAAGAATTCTGAAATTAATTCACAAAAACATTGAGCAGCATTGCAGTTTTTTAACATGGATAATAATAAGAAATGTTGGTTGAGCACCAAATCAGCATATTAGAAGCATATTAGCCTTGTTCCTAGAGGCCTCTCTGTTGTGACCTATAATAAGGTGCTTTGATGCATTTGAGAGGGATGCTCGGCAGCAGCTGGTGATACATTTTTGCCTCGTTTGAATTAATCAATTTGTGGAATTCCTGTGAGGCCTTTATCAGAGTCTGGTAAATAGAATACAAAATGGCCCAATTATTCACAGCTTTGCCATCACACGCTCCAAACAGAAACAAACAAATAGACACGCAAATAACTCTTCAGGCCGTATCCACATTCTTTGAGATTAGTACCCAAACAAGACACTCTGAGAATTTCACAGACTGGGCTAATCAGCAAATTGTCTCTCAGAGAACTTTAAAACCGAGAAGACTGCAGAGGGGCCTAAAAGTCTGAGACCAAATGCATTTTTTCATTCCATTTTATATTTCATTTTAATTTCATTACAAATTATACAGCATAATAATTTGAGCCAAAATTAAACTGAAAATTTTACAAAATACAAAATGCCTTGATTTTGGTTTGTTCGAATTTAGCTTTAATTGACAGCAGTCCTCAAGCTGCATGAACCCCACAAGATACAAAAAAGATTGCATTTATTTAGAAGATCACATTTTTTAATTAGTCACCATATTTTTATTTTTATTTTAAAACTCTTAAAACTTTGCTTACTGTATTTCCAGGTAAAATACATTTGGACTTATAATAAACATATTATACAAATATTATTCTCATCACGACACACAGAGTTCTTCAAGAAATTACTAAATAATTTGGTTGTCCAAGTATTAATCTAAGTTAAGTCCAAGTAACACTTTTTCTCATCTGTGTTGTACATTCATTGATAAATAATAGTTTACAACAATAATTACAATAATATTGTTTCTAACAAACATACAAGCAGAGCACTTTATCTACTGGAATACAAATGTAGATGCATGCCACGGTCTTAATTGCTTGGTAAGCCAGTGTAAAGTGCAGCATTTGTAATGATGTAAGCTTTAAGAAGCACTCTACAGACATTAGAGCTCAGCAGCACTGAACCCCCACAGATAAGTAATCTGAATCTCAGGTCAATGCTGTGTTTTCAACTACTTGACCTGCTTACATAAAGAATATTTAGAAGGTTTTGTATTAACAAAAACATAAATTACATCAAGGTAATAAAAAAAAATAAAAAAATGTGGAATGGTGCGTTGTGATTGGTTGTTACCGTCTACAGTGCGTGGAATGGTTCCCTGTGATTGGTTGAACGGATATATCACATTCTGCAAAAAAAGGGAGACTGGTATTATATATTTGTTTTGTTTGATTTTATTCTGTTATGTACAATGCTCTGCCAATATGTACCTATGTCATGCCAATAAAGCAATACGAATTTAATTGAGAGAGAAGAAGAAATAGAGCAATAGCATGCTCTTTCATTGCTCAACATGGAGCAGAACATGGCAGACCTGGGATTGCATGCAGTGCCATGAGCAACTTGTTCCCATAACAAACCCAACCTGACAGCTGCACGCAGAGCTGGATTTTCTGTAACATCTTAATACACATCTGGAAGGTTGTGTGTGATTAGAGATGCAATTTAAAAAGGTTAACAAAGAGGATTCAACAGGAGAGACTCTCGAAATAATCTAACCCTCAGGTCATTTCAGGAAATATTGGGCAAGCTTTGAAAAGAGTAAAAGTCAAGATGCAAGTTCACAGCAGTTGTATGGCAGGATCTGGCTGGTGCTTCATTCAGAACAGACCTGAGAATTTAAAATGTGGTAGCAAAAAAAATTAAATGTAAAGAAGTTTAATTCAATTTCAATTTAAATAAATCTAAAATATTAAATTTGAATAGAAATTCCATTTACTGCCATTTTACTAGAACATCAAAAGTTGTTAAGCCTTAATTAAACCTTAAAGTTTTAAGGTTTGAAGGCTTTGCAGATACACACATGTAGATAGATAGATAGATAGGTAGATAGATAGATAGATAGATAGATAGATAGATAGATAGATAGATAGATAGATAGATAGATAGAAAAGTCTTTCTATCTATCTATCTATCTATCTATCTATCTATCTATCTATCTATCTATCTATCTATCTATCTATCTATCTATTATCTTTTAATTTAATTGTGGCTCTGGATGGAAAAACTGCTATTTTCCCAGAATGCAATGCCTTGCAAATCAGTAAATCCCTCTTTCTGTCATTCCAATTTAACTACCTGTTTGGTGTGGTCTATTCGATTCAAATTCAAACAGACGAATGGAAAATGCAGCCAATACTTCACTTCTGAAATTTGCCCAACCCCAGGAAGGATATGGATTCGCTTGTACGGCGGGAGGTCAGATTTATGAATGAACATGAATTGTATGCATTTGGATAAGGGCCACAGCGCTGGTCATGATTAAAATGTATTAGCCAAGCATAATTTTAAAAATAAAAGAGTGTACTGAACAAAAAGGTCTACCTGGCGATGAGTGCATTGCATATTATGTGCGTGTGTGTGTGTGTGAGTGTGTGTGTTTGTTGGCCTGTTTATGAATGCATGGTGTTTGCTTTTAAATCTACCTATTGTTATTTCTGCTGAGCAAGCAGACCAGTCAGTGACTCTGTAAAGAGAGTGAGAGAGATGTTTGCTCACATCATTATGCTATATACTCCAAAATTACATATCAGGGAAATATCACCTCACCAGCAGAATGCAGGAGTCTATTATCCAGCATTTCAGCAATATAATAAAAAAACGGGTCATGATTTTCCAATGAATTCTGAACAGTTTAGTGCATATTCCCAATCTCCTGCTTTCACATAAACACATGCTCACACACGGCTGCTTCATACTTCACCGCGCTCATACAATACTAGCATGTCTGTGGCAGAGTTGTAGCTGAAGTTAAACCACTAAAGCTTGACTTTGGATTTGTGCTTCTATGACAAATCACAGTTTGCACGTCAAACTTTTAGAAGAAATCTGATTTTTGGAGCTAAAACGGCACAGAAAACTAAAGCTATTACCCTGCACACATTCTCCGCTAAGCTTCTTACAGTGCAGAGATACACCTAGTGTACAAGGCCCCTCGGAGGAAGCTAATCCACACGGGAAAACGTAATCGCGTGTTAGGTGATCAAACGCACAACGAACCTCCACCAATATGAAGTGTAAAAGCTGAAAATCCACAGTAACTAATCTTGTTAGCTTGGCTTCCAACCATCCAAGGAGTTTATATATACAGTATATACAGTACATATACAGAACCAGCCAACTCTGAGTGCCATATTTATCAAAATAAAAAAAATTTAAGTTTTAATTCTACATTCAGATTTTGCAACTAGCTTTGGACACACCTTCTCATTCAAAGAGTTTTCTTTATTTTCATGACTATGCAAATTGCAGTCACACTGAAGGCATCAAGGGCTATTTTGACCAAGAAGGAGAGTGATGGGGTGCTGCGCCAGATGACCTGGCCTCCACAGTCACCGGACCTGAACCCAATCGAGATGGTTTAGGGGTGAGCTGGACCGCAGACAGAAGGCTAAAAGGGCCAAAAAGTGCTAAGAATCTCTCGGGGAACTCCTTCAAGACTGTTGGAAGACCATTTCAGGTGACTACCTCTTGAACATTGTCAAGAGAATGCCAAGAGTGTGCAAAGCAGTAATCAAAGCAAAAGGTGGCTACTTTGAAGAACCTAGAATATGACATATTTTCAGTTGTTTCACACTTTTTTTTATGCATATAATTCCATATATAATTCCACATGTGTTAATTCATATTTTTGATGCCTTCAGTGTAAATCTACATTTTTCATAGTCATGAAAATAAAGAAAACTATACATATATTATTTAAAGTGCTTGCTTTCCTTACTTATTCAAGCTTCATTTATATAAAGAGAAATATGCAGAAATAGCCTTATGTGTCGGTTCTTGAAGTGCACAAATTATGGTAAGACATTGCTGCTCATGATATTCCTCACAAGACGTTTAATTCAAATGGATACAGAGCTATTTGCTGCATTCAGTTCATAGTAAGAAACACTAAAACAGAGAGCACTAAAAAGTGCTCAGAAAATGAGAATCCCAGCAGGTTCCTTAAATTCAAACATGAAGAGCCTTGAACAGTGAATAGAGATGTGTTTAACTCCTCTCCCCCTCTGTCTGTCTCTTTCCTTTGCTTGATTAAATATACTTGAACAGCTACACTCAATGGCTCAGTGTGGTTGCTCAGGGGTGCAGGGTCCAGCTCTTGACATGTGGTAATTTCTGGATATTTAATGCTTGTTTGGTCAGGCAGAAAGGTCATGGTTGGTCAGCAGCACAAGAGACCATGGTCTCCGATAAAGACAGCTTAATTACCATGTAAAAACCACTGCAGGGATGGGCCTGTGCTCCGACAATCTAGAAGGGGGTCCTGCTTTCATGGCCATTTGACAAATCAAAATAGCTCCTCACATGTCAGGCCCACGACAGTTGTATGAGATTATTACCTTGAACACCTTTATTAATTTTACACAGTCAACCTTGAGACGATGTGTCAACAATTTTAACACATGAACTTGGAGTATTTGGTATAGCATTTTACTTTGCCTTGTCTTTTTGATCAGTTAATTATAAAGCAATAAGAATAAATACAAGCAGCTCTACAATATAATTATCTATTGTGCATGTTGTTGCATGGTGACTTTTAACTGAGTTTTGCATGTTATGGTTATACCAGTATGTGGCGATAACTTACTTTATGCAGTCCCTACCTGAAAAACAATGCGTATGTGCACCAAGGACAAAACCTTTTTTTAACGAACAGTGTGGCCACACCAAATGTTGGTTTAATTGAATTAAGTTAATAGAAGTTAATTAATAAAATCTATTAAATTACATTATTTTTGATGGCATCCTCACTTTATATCATTTTTACACAAGTACCTTAAACGTTGCACAGTACTGTAGCTTTGCAGGTTTCAGCGTTTTGGAGACATTTCCAAAGTTCTATACAAACACACACACACACACACACACACAAACACGCACAGAGAGAGAGAGAGAGAGAGAGAGAGAGAAAGAGAGAGACACACTGTTTTCCATTTGAATGCATTTTAACTATCATTTAAAATATAAAAACTTAATTTTCCGCTGTCATTACTCCAATCTTCAATGCCACATGATCATTAAGAAATCATAAAAAAAAGTTATTTATCACTGTTGAAAATAGTTAGTTGCTTAACATGTTGCTTAACATTTTTGTGGAAACAACATTTTCTTTGATAAAGTTCAATAGAACAATATGTACAAAATAGAAAATGTTTTTGTTCTTATATATATATATATATATATATATATATATATATATATATATATATATATATATATATATATATATATATTATTATTATTATTATTATTATTATTATTATTATTTTCGATTGAAAAAAAAACAGCCTTGGGTAAACTAATAATCTGAAAGAGCACCAGAGCGGCAAACAGAAAAAGAATTATGTTTTCGTATGAAATCATGTTGTGTTCATTAGTTTTGCTAGGGACCTACTAATTACATTTGTCTTGCAGCAAAGCACATAAAAGTTGATTATCCACATTTGGAATATTTCTTCAATGTCTGCATTCTGAGTATATTAGTGTTGGTATGTAGCTGAGTAAACAAAACCCTATAGAGAAAACGACATTATTATGCCAACATTTCATTTCAACATCATAAGTTTATGACAGAAACAATGGATTTTAACGCAGAGGCTTTCAAATTGGTGGCGCTGACAAAGATAGTGATCAATAATTCTCTCTTTGAGTGTTCTTTCATCAGTCCTTCTCTTGTGGCAAAACCAGCGGTCCACATATATAAAGGGTCCACATATATAAAACAGTTGTGTTTATCCCGCCACGCTACTTAGCGAGAATAATGCAGTTGTCTGGTTTATGGGTGCACCATGGTGGGTGGAAAACCGTGGGACTATGGCCTGAACATTTTGAAGTTCAGGCCCCCTCACAGGACCCTCAGAGACTCTCAGTCTGGAGCATTATGTGGAGAATTCCTCTGATATGAAGAAAACCCAAAAGAACTGTGGCTAATCCAATTTGAGACACTTGACTGGCAGAGCTAATTATGGCGCAATGTCATTGTCCGCACACGGGGACCAGCAGGTCGCGCTGGCATACTGAAGAGAGACAGCTGGACGAGCTGAATGCGTACAAATGTGCGTCATGCTAGAAAACCGTGTGAATGCTAATTTTCGGTAAAATATACTAATCCACCACAAAGGAGGATGGTTGCATTCTCTGCATCTTGAAAAGTCTCTCAGTGTCTTTTTGTGTTGAAATATGTTCCCAGCTCATTTAGGAGGATAAGACAGAAGGGGAGGATGGAATGAAAGTGCTTTCATTGTACGTATCAGAGTCTCAGTCACGTTGTTGTTGCAGACATGGCTCAATTTAGTGATCCAGCTAATTGAGTCTCATTGCTACGTTAACCTATTCAGAGTGTGGGCCGGTCTTTCATCAATGAGTCTTTATTTTTCAAAGACTGTTGGAAGAGTGCTTGCATGCGTTCTCGGCAGCCGTTTGAAGCCAATGTTTTTTTTCGTCCTCAAGGGCTTCCCTGCTTGTGGTCCCTCTCTACTGATGTGTGATAACAGGATTCCAACATAATATCGCCAAATGTTATTGTGGAAAAGAAAAGGGTTTATGCTGCCGTCTTTACACAGACCAACAGGATTTGTGGGCATTCGCAGTAGTTTATGTGGCAACATACTACAATCTCCATTATGTAGCCTGAGTGGATTTGCATGTGTCTTTGTGTCGTGAGTGTGCCTGTGTGAATAGCACTTATCTAATGTAGCTTTAACTGGATTTCCATGCCACTTGACTGCATCGCTAGAGACATATGGGCTTTAAAACACATAACAAAAAAAAACATAACTGCTCAGAACATTTGTTAGAGACATGCAACCTCTTGTTTTTTTCTCTCACACCCTCAAAACGATCGGGTGCACAATCGCGGCGTGCAGCACATTTAAAGGCCATTCGGTACATAATTCACAAATAAATACCTATGAAATCTACACATTGGCTGCATGATATATGACTATGGTTAGCTGTGGCCTAAAGCCAAACTTTTTAAGTAAACATTAAGGCCTATAGGTGTTTTAAACAGGCATCAATCATAAAGACGCCAGAAGCTCATATTCATGTGCCATTCGTGTTCATGTTATTAATCAATATGATGAATAAAGCTCTCAGACGAACATAAAAAAACACATATTTTTATTACAGTGGCAAGTTTTAGAAACTCTGAAACTTCCTCTCATATCCAAGAGATGATGATTTGAGTTGAAAAGATGATTTGAGTTGCAATAATAATTATATATATATATATTAGGGGTGTAACGATACGCGTATTCGTATTGAACCGTTCGGTACGAGGCTTTCGGTTCGGTACGCGGTACGCACTATGTACCGAACGGTTCGTTGGACTAATTAATTCTATTTGGAAAAAAGAATTGTGAAATATAATGATATGCATTCAACAAGGTAGCCAAATAACCCAAACGACGTAACAGGCAACGCCCCTGACACTCTCGAAGAAGAAGAAAAAAAACACCAACTTATGTTTATGTTAGGCTACTCAGTCAGGTGCTCGCTCACTCAGCACGCGCTGAAGGCTCGTTTCAAAAATTGCTAATGCGTTTAAAAGACCAGAAATATAAAATCCTCCAATAACCAACAGGTCTGGTGTTTGGGTGCACTATACCAATCGATCGGGGCATCCAAACAAACACGGAAATCAAAATGCACTAGTACTGTACTGTTTCGGAATTTCCTGAGCAGTACGATACAATTAACAGGCCTGCACGTTATTAGATAGAAGAACTGTTATAAATAGAACGTATGCACGGGCAGAAAACTCCACCTACTTTGCTCTTGGCATGGTGCAGCGCAAATCGCTTTTTATCTGAAGGGCAACGCTGAGCCCAGGGTCCAGCGCCGCGCATACCGCTTCCTGTGCGAAAGACCCTTTAGCCATTTTGCAACGAGCCTTCAGCGCGTACTGAGTGAGCGAGCGTACTCTCTGTAGTGGAGGTTTTAAGAACATGCTTAATGTAATTGAGCCCCGTTAAAATATTCCTTCACGAGCCCATTTCAGCCAGACCGTAATTCCTGCTTTGTTCCTAAAAACATAAGCCCTATAGAGAACCAATTGAGTAAAAACACACTCAATATAAAGAGTTATAGAGTACCATATAAAAAGTTACATCTTTGTATTTGTTCATAACTACTACAACAATATAACAATTTCATTTTTATATTTATGTTTATATTGTATGCTGCTAAGGAAAAACCATAGAAGATGGGTAAAAAATAGCTCCATCATTGTTCAAAAAAAACAAAAAAAAACATACTTTGTTAGTTTTAATAAATAAAACATTTTTTAAAAATCAAGGAAATTTATCTGTCAATTTTTACTTTTTGCTGTATCTAAAACGTAGCGAACCGAACCGTCTGTAACGCTGAGTCGGAGACGTTATGATCCATAAGCAGCTTTATTTCAATAATCCACAGAGTAAACAGAAACAGGTCAATCAGGGGCGTTAGATACAATGTAGACAGATCACAATCATAAACCTTGACAGAGCATAGAATCAGGGCTGGCGGCTGGCAGGCAGAGGCGAGAGAACAAGGCAGAGGTCGATAAGGCAGGCGGCAGAGAATCAGAGTCCAATGAACAGTCCAGGTCATACACGGAAGATCCAACAGTGGGAAAACGCTCGGTAATGTCTGCATGGGCAAAACAAGACTTCGCGTTTGAGTGAACAGGGTGAGTTCCTTAAATAGGGGAAGAAGATGAGCGACACCTGTGCAGGTAATCAGCCCCAGGTACGGGGTGTATGGGAAATGTAGTTTGAAGGAGGTTAATACTCAGGTGACGGTTCCCTCTGGTGGTGATCGGAGAGAGCCACAGAGGCTGTGTTTGTGACAGAGCCCTCCCCCCTCGCCGGGGTCTTCCTCGGGGTCTAGGAGCGGGTCTGTCGGGATGGTCTCGATGGAAGTCCGTGATAAGAGTGGGATCCAGTATGTCATCAGCATTGACCCAGGATCTTTCCTCCGGACCGTACCCCTCCCAATCAACCAGATACTGTAGGACTCGACCCCGGCGACGTGAATTCAGGATTTCGTGTACCTGATAGGCCTCCTGGCCATCGATGATGAGGGGAGGCGCTCTCTGGTCACCAGCCTCCTCTAGGTTCTCCGATCCTCTCGGTCCACCAGCGGGCTTGAGCAAGGAGACATGAAAAGTGGGTGAGATACGGTAATGAGATGGGAGAGATAGTCTAAATGATACTGGGGTGATTTGACGGAGGATCTTGAAAGGACCACGTACCTGGGACTAAGTTTCTTGGATGGTAGCCTTAGGCGAAGATCCCGTGTAGACAGCCAAACCCATTGTCCGGGCTGGTAATCTGGATGAGCTCTGCGGTGTCGGTTGGCCTGATCTCTGGTCCGACGAACTGCTCGGAGAAGGTGAACATGAGCGCTGTTCCAGGTCTCCTCACAGCGTCTCAGCCAAGCATCCACTGCGGGTAATTCGGATGGTTCGCCAGACCATGGGAAGAGAGGAGGTTGGAATCCTAGGATGCACTGGAAGGGAGTCATGCCAGTGGAAGGTTTTTGAAGGGAATTTTGTGCGTACTCGGCCCAGAGCAGGAAGCGGCTCCAATCATTTTGATTTTGGTTGCAGTAGGATCGGAGGAAACGGGAGAGTTCTTGGTTCAGACGTTCGACCTGTCCGTTGGATTGTGGGTGGTAACCTGAGGTGAGACTAACATTGATGCCCAACTGTTGGCAGAATGCCGACCATACTCGGGAGGTAAATTGGGGACCCCTATTGGAGACAATGTCCTCCGGAAGGCCATAGAACCGGAACACATTCTCGCAAAGTGCCTCTGCTGTTTCGAAGGCAGTCGGGAGTTTGGGTAATGGGACGAAGCGGCAGGCTTTGGAGAAGCGGTCGATCACGGATAGAATCGTGGTTTTGCCCTGCGAGAGAGGTAGATCAGTAACAAAGTCGATGGCTATGTGGGACCAAGGACGTTGAGGAACGGGTAACGGGTGAAGAAGACCAGCGGGTAACTGATGGGATGATTTGTTAGTGTTGCAAGTGATACAGTTTCTAATGTAATTGATGGTGTCAGTTTGCATAGAGGGCCAACAGAAGCGGTTAGATAGGAGCTGGACGGTGGCGGTTATACCGGGGTGTCCTGAGCTGGGGGTAGAGTGGACCTGATGTAGTACTCGTTGTCTCAGTGTTTGAGGGACAAATGTGCGATTCAGGGGAGTTTCAGGAGGTGGAGGTTCGATGCGTTGGGCCTCAATGATCTCGGTCATAATGTCCCATTGGATGGGTCCAAGAATGATCGTGCGAGGAATGATGGGTTCGTGGTCTGGAGTTTGGTTGTGGGTTTCGTAGAGACGAGAGAGTGCATCCGCTTTGGTATTTTGGGAACCTGGAAGATAAGTGACTTGAAAATTAAATCTTGTGAAGAAGAGTGACCATCTGGCTTGTCGGTGATTCAGGCGTTTGGCTGACCGGAGGTATTCAAGGTTGCGGTGATCCGTGAGGACTGTGAAAGTGTGTTTAGCCCCCTCTAGCCAGTGCCTCCATTCCTCGAATGCTGCTTTCATAGCAAGGAGCTCGCGATCTCCAACGTCATAATTCCTTTCGGCTGCGTTTCGTTTCCGAGAGTAAAAGGCACATGGGTATAATTTCGGTGGATTTCCCTGACGTTGTGAAAGTACAGCCCCGAGACCTGAACTTGAAGCGTCTACTTCCACAATGAATTCCAACTCTGGATCAGGATGATGTAAGATGGGCGCTGTGGTGAATCTATCCTTGAGGGCCTGGAAGGCGTTGAGGGCGGCGGAGGACCAGTGGAGACGCTGAGAGCCCTTCTTAACCATAGAAGTCATTGGTGCTGCGATGGAGCTGAAGTCGCGGATGAACCTTCTATAGAAGTTAGCGAAACCCAGAAAGCGTTGTAGTTCCTTGAGAGTCTGGGGTAGGGGCCAATCGACTACAGCGCGAACCTTCCCCTCCTCCATGGCTACTCCTCCAGCGCTGATTACATAACCCAGGAAGGAGATAGTCTGCTTGTGGAACTCACATTTCTCCAGTTTAGCATATAGTTGGTGCTGGATTAGGCGTTGGAGGACGGCTTTGACCTGTTTAACATGTTCTGTATACGTTTCGGAGTAGATGAGGATATCGTCTATGTAGACTATGACCCAACGATTCAACATATCCCTGAATATGTCATTCACAAAGGCTTGAAACACGGAAGGACTGTTGGAAAGGCCGAACGGCATGACCCGGTATTCGTAGTGCCCAGTGGTGGTTGAAAAGGCCGTCTTCCACTCATCCCCTTCTCGAATTCGGATCAGATTATAGGCGCTTCGGAGGTCCAACTTCGTGAAGTACTTTGCTCGGCTAGTTGTTCTAGAGCCGCCGGGACGAGTGGCAAGGGATATCGGTACTTCACCGTAACGTCGTTGAGGCCACGGTAGTCTATACAAGGGCGGAGGCCTCCGTCCTTCTTTTTCACGAAGAAGAATCCTGCAGAAGCTGGTGAAGTGGAAGGTCGGATGAATCCCTTGGCTAATTCCTCCTCGATATATTCCTTCATGGCTGTGGCTTCGGGTTGAGATAACGGAAATACTCGGCCCTTGGGTGGTTGAGCGCCTGGTATCAGTTCAATGGCGCAATCGCCAGGTCGATGAGGAGGTAGCTGCGCAGCTTTGGTTTTACTGAAAGCCTCCTTGAGATCGTCATACTCTGGAGGCAGTGGAGAGGCCGATGGGGAAGTATGAGTGATCGTGGGTCGGGTGCAGGATTGGAGACAATGTTTTTTGCAATAATCTGACCATTGTGATATCTGTTTCGTGGACCAGGTGATGATTGGATTGTGTTTTTCCAGCCAGGGCAGTCCCAAGATGATGGGGTTATGAGGAGATTGGAAGCTGTAGAGGTGGATCTTTTCAGAATGGAGAGCCCCGATGGTGAGTTCTAACTCCTCAGTGATGGTTTGGATGCGGCCGGAGCCCAGCGGTCGTCCATCTAGGGCTGCCACTGCCAGGTGAGATGTACACGGGATACAAGGGATGTTATGAGTCTCCATGAAAGTGGTATCAATAAAATTTCCCGCAGCTCCAGAATCAATCAAAGCCCTCACCTTGATGTTCACTCCCTTAACATATACCCTGACTGGTATTTCTAACATAGAAGGAGAGTTAGAGGGATAACTCACCGCAGCTGGATGTAGCGACAGTCGAGTGGGGCATAAATTCCGTAGATGTCCAGCCAAGCCACAGTATAAACACAGGTTGTGTTGTCGCCTGCGTGACCTTTCCTCCTCGCTTAATCGGGTAACTCCGATTTGAATGGGTTCTGGATCCGGATTTGAATTGTTGACCAGGGTGAATGATGAGGTGCGGTAACGTGACCGACGTGCCCGAATCAGATTGTCTATCTTGATGGACAGATCGATGAGTTGTTCGAGGGTCTTGCCTTCGTCTCGGCAGGCTAGTTCGGTCTGCAGCTCAGCATCCAGTCCCCTCCTGAAGTGCAGGCGTAACGGGTCGTCTGGCCAGCCAGTTTGTGCAGCTAGGGTGCGGAATGAGAGGGCATAATCTGCGGCCGATCTTCCTCCTTGACGGAGTGCGATAAGCTGTTCACCAACCTCTTTTCTTTCCGCGGGGTGGTCGAAAACCTCTCTGAATCGGAGTAGAAATGCTGAATAGGTGGGGAAAAGTGATCGATCACCGTTCCAGATCTAGTTCCACTCTAGTGCTCTCCCCGTGAGCAAAGAACACACAAACGAGATTCGGCTGTCCTCCGTGGGATATAGCGAGGGCTGCTGGTTAGCGAACATAGAACATTGTAATAGGAACCCTTTGCATCTGGCTGGTGAGCCATCGAACTTCTCTGGGAACGCCAAGCGCGGGCTTATTGAAGCGGGAGGTGTGACTACGGCGGCGGCCATTTGCTGAGGTTGAAGTGCGGCTGGAATGTTTCCCTCCGGGGCTTGCAGGCGGAGTGGTTGGAGGGTTCGGATCATCTCTTCGGTGAGAGAGGTGAGTCGATTCAGCTGCTGCTGATGTGCTGTCAGCGCCGCGGCTTGAGCGGATACTTCTGCCGTGATCTGGAAGAAAGCCGCTGGATCAATATCTGGCGAAGTCTTCTGTAACGCTGAGTCGGAGACGTTATGATCCATAAGCAGCTTTATTTCAATAATCCACAGAGTAAACAGAAACAGGTCAATCAGGGGCGTTAGATACAATGTAGACAGATCACAATCATAAACCTTGACAGAGCATAGAATCAGGGCTGGCGGCTGGCAGGCAGAGGCGAGAGAACAAGGCAGAGGTCGATAAGGCAGGCGGCAGAGAATCAGAGTCCAATGAACAGTCCAGGTCATACACGGAAGATCCAACAGTGGGAAAACGCTCGGTAATGTCTGCATGGGCAAAACAAGACTTCGCGTTTGAGTGAACAGGGTGAGTTCCTTAAATAGGGGAAGAAGATGAGCGACACCTGTGCAGGTAATCAGCCCCAGGTACGGGGTGTATGGGAAATGTAGTTTGAAGGAGGTTAATACTCAGGTGACGGTTCCCTCTGGTGGTGATCGGAGAGAGCCACAGAGGCTGTGTTTGTGACACCGTGACACCAATGAATCGTATTGAACCGAACCGTGAATTTTGTGAACCGTTACACCCCTAATATATATATATATATATATATATATATATATATATATATATATATATATATATATATATATATATATATATGTTGTTCTTATTGTTGGTCAATTGTTGGGAATCTAACGCAATAAAGCCACAAAACTTACAATAACCTCAATAGACAGTCAATGGTCCTGAGGGATAGAGAAAGTCACCTCGCACATTGGTCATCTTTTTCTGTCACATCATATAAAACACACCCACCACTGACCGGGTCACCACACACACACACACACATGCACACACACACACACAAACTGATCTGTACAATATGTATGTCAGTAGCAGCAGACCATGAGATGGCATTTCCCAGTTGGATATCCAATAACACCCATGACCCCTCAGGTGAGGCGCGTGTGTGTGTGTGTAAATTCAGTTCAGTTCCTATCATAGTGGACCTGAGCAGGTACTTGAAGAATGGAATCCCCCATAAAAATGTATCTTAATGGCCCTCTCTCTCTCCCTCTTCCTCTCTTGCTGCCCCAGTCCCTGTCTCTCTGCATTTGTCTACCACTCAGAGCACAGAGAGTGAAGAGGGTAAAGAAGTGAGACTATCTATCTATCTATCTATCTATCTATCTATCTATCTATCTATCTATCTATCTATCTATCTATCTATCTATCTATCTATCTATCTATCTATCTATCTATCTATCTATCTATCAGCATGAACCAATGCAATTTTACAGCTATTTAAACATTTCATGTACAGTAGCATTAAAAACAAACAAAGATGTATTTCCATATATTGCAATTGTAAACAAATTGTATACAGTGTAATGCTTTATAACTTGTAAAGGATGAGTAACGTTCATTAAACCTTGAGCTGTGGGGAGGGGGGACTGCTAGTAAATTTCAGAAGTAGTTACAAAGATTAGAAGTCGAAAGAGTATAGTATTTTCTTGTAAAATGTACTTAAATATTTTTTGTTTAATTTACAAGTAAAAAAAAAAAATCAAATAACATCGCTAAACAGAGCAGCACACACAAAAACAATATCACTTAATAAAAAAGAGAAACCATAATCCATGTATCCAATATAGTACCTCATTAAAGCAACATATAGAGACATACGAGCATCCAAAGTGAACTGGCATTAACTGATCTTTTCCTCCATCTCTTGGAACTAACTCTTTAAATAATTCACTTGCGGGCGGCTGAGATTCAAGCGGTTAGGTAATGCATAGGCAAATGAGTACTGCCTGCTGAAATAACGAGGCTGTCAATGAAGGCACTTGATACAAGAAGCTGTTGTTACACAAGCCAGATCTTGTTTGTATTGATTCTCCATTTAGTGTGGTTGCTTATTTGGAACCAAGGGGCAAAAATCTTATTTGAACAGTTAAATTTGGTTGAATTACATTTTAAACACATCAACTATGCAACAGTTACGTGTGCATCAACCCAATTTAACAATAAAAATGAGGTTGTTTACTCAATGGGGAGACTTTTTTTTTTTTTTTTTTACCACTTCCAAGAACACATTTGGAACAATAAGCAGCCTTGTTATTATTCTTCCTGTTTTGTTTTATCCTGGATCGTGTAACTGTTTAGTTATAAAAGACGAGTTATCTTCTAAACATGCCAAAGGATTCAGGTTTAATTGTGTTTCCAATCAATATTGCTCAAATTTACATGCATCTGTAGGCCTAGTGGTTAGAGACTTGGACTCGTTTCCCGACGGTCGCCGGCTTAAGTCTTGGTGCTGGCAGGAGTTGTAGGTGGGAGGGAGTGAATGAACAGAGCTCTCTTCCACCCTCACGGCTGAACCCCCAGTTGCTCCCAGGGTGCTGGATATAGCTGCCTACTGCTCCGGTGTGTGTTCACTTCTCACTGCGGTGTGTGTGCACTTGGATGGGTTAAATGAAGAGCACCAATTCGGAGTATGGGTTACGATACTTGGCAAATGTCACGACTTGCATTTCACCAGATGATGCTTTCTTGCATAAATGACAGAATAAACTGCACAAATATTATATTATTTTTCTCAGATAGCCATTTGTATTGCTGTAATATCAGGAGTACCTTGCAAATACCATGGTATGTAAATATGGCAACTCACAGTACTGTGCATGTGTACACAGGTTGGTATTCTGATCTGATAAAAATCTGCTTAAACAATTGTACCATGTTTTTCTTGATACCTTTTAAGTGATAGTTCAACTAGAAATTAAAATACAGTTCATTTACTCCCCCTTATGTCATTTCAAACATGTATGCATGTCTTTCATCCACAGAACACAAAATAAGATACACTGAATATCTCATTTTACGTTCCACAGAAGAAAGATATTTATTCAAGTTTGACATGACATGAGAGTGAGTAAACGATAACAAAATGTTCTTTTCTGGGTGAACTAACCTGTTAAACTGAACAATATACACTGACATGCTTAATAATGTGTGCTTTCAGTGTGTGTGTAAGAAAGAGAGACCTGATTAAAGCTAAAGATCCTGCTTGTATCTCTTTTGATAGTGACAGTGGCTGTGACTACAGGCTGTAAGTGACACACCGTCACTCCAAAGCACTGACAACTGCGAAAGGAAGTGGTAATATTGTCATAATGAGTGTGATACCAGAGGGTTCCTTGTGTTCTCACACCTTCACACCTACACAACTAGTCCAGCTCTTTCTCTTTCTTATTTCACTCTTAGTTTCATCTCTTATGATCACACATTTTGCACAGGTGCAAATGCCATTGCTACATTTATACTGTTATATTCATTAATATCTATCAATGTAGTCAAGGTATAGTTTAGCCTATATATATATGTATATATATATATATATATATATATATATATATATATATATTATAACCCCAAAAACACAGATATTGCACAAGCCTTTGAACCAAAATGCCTTGAACTGATTGCGGAAATCTGTTTAACTACAGAAACAATGTAATACATTTGAGGTGAGAGGGTGAGAAGGGAAAGAGCAAGTAAAAGATGATGGTGTGGATGTTGGCTGTGGGTCGTGGGAATTTGTCAGTGTATAAAACATGCTACGCCTCTGTGTCCTGAAATGACTCCTGCTCTAGTTGAAGTCTAGCCTTTCGCGAGAGTTGCAGACACTTGCATTTATTCATAAAAAATCTTCAGATTACAGGGAGCTTCATGCTTAAGATAATTAGGTTAATAGGTCCCCCTCGATATCTGTGTATTAAAACGATTACTAACAAAGTGCACATTAGGCTCTGTTTAAAGTATGCATTGCTGTTGTAAATTACCAGTATAAGCATGTTTAGAAACTATACATAGCTACTTAACATTCACCTGCACTTATCTATGAAAAATTTGAATATGCATAAGTGCACTGAATTCCTTCCTATATTGAAGGGATTTAGATATGAGTGCATATGCCAAAAATGAAATGGCAGGAATTTCATTCAAATTTAAGTGCATACTCGTTAAAAGGGATATGTTTCCATCCCACATGAGTTTGTCGGATATTATCATGCTCCACAAGTACAGGGTCTCTTCTTCTCACTCCTCTAATATGGAAATGAGTCATACAGGCCAGTCATAAAACCATACTTTTTAAACTTCACACACCTGCACATGCTTTTGAAGGTTACTGATTGAAAGCTGGGTATGGAGAGACAGAGCCTATCATGAAAATGTGTGTGTACCTGAATACAAAACTTTGGCGTGTAAGTGTGCTAGCATTAAACCCTTAAATCAACAAGCACTGTCTGGTCCTCGTAATGCCCATAACAGTAATAACCTTGAGGTGAATTATAAAAATAACAATGGACGTAAAACTTTTGGTTCTCTTCCAAGATTAATCCTTCAAATAATTCCAATTTAATCTGATGGGGATGAGAAATTGAGTGCAAGACTGTCAAAACGAGTGTGAGTGAGAAAAGATGAAGGAAGAATAAATTGGTATGCCACCTCAGTTACAGTGATTCTAAGTGCATTAAATTATTGCTGCATATGTAGTGATTTCTTATCTATTTATAGCCCTAGGGCCATCAGTAGAAAGCATTGTTCATTCATACACTAAACATATCATTACAACTATCTGTCGAACAAAATGTCTATCCATGTGTCCACAGAGGGACGCTTAAAGTCTTCTAATATCTTTCAGAGCAAATGCATTTCATTGCATGGCAGGCTGATCTGTTACTATTAATGTCTTTACATCACATGCCGGTTTGTCAGATTTTGGATATGTGTGGTTACAGAATGAGAGATGGTGTTGGTTGTACCACTAAGAGCACTACTGCCAGCTCAACTTAGCATCACAGCTCCACCAAAATAATAAACACACAGAGACAAACACAGAGCGGGTGTAAGTGACAAGAGCAATGTAGCACCATCAAGACATGAAAGCCGCCCCTTTCTGCTCCGGGGTGTCTCCATCTGCAATGACAGCCTCTGAATCACAAATAGTCCCTAAATTATTCAACTTTCTTCTTAAGTACTGCTAAATATTTACTTGTCGATTCATTTGTAAACACATTCTCAGCTCTTTTCTGACGTGTAATCCCCATGTCTCCCGCCCCTTGTCTGACAAGTTCTCTGAGGGATCACAGCTTCTTCATTATAAAGGGAGACAGAATGAAACGTGTAAATCATGATTTCAATGGGTTATGTTATTCATTTATTATCAAGCGGGCCACTTTCAAAGCCTGCACTGTTTTGGCAATCAAGGGAAAAAAGGAAAACTTTAGTGTTTTGTCATGTGCCCTGATTGACTGGCTCATTTTGAAGATTTATTGAGACAGAAATCTGTATTTGTATATTTAATATTACGTATTTTTAAAATCTTATTTAAATTTAAACTAATATATGAATTTAGGGTTTTATATATATAATTATTTAAATACTTGGCTTTTTATTTTTTACAGGGAAATATTACAATAGCATTGCAATATATATTATAATTAGTGCTGTCAATTTATTAAAAATGATTTTTTTTTTGCTGAAATTAATCACAATTAATCGACATTTATCCCTCCTAATATTATTATTATTTATTTTTTAATACACTTTAATATTGCAATAATTTCACAATCAATCTTAAAATGTATGTATAAACAAGATGAAGACATTTTGTTTTTAATAGTTGTTTAATGACATCTTCAAACAATACTACTAATTCCGATACTACTGACCATATGACCCCCAATATATAGCCATTTCAACATTACATTACATTAATTTAAGTTAACTTAAAACAAGCTTTACGTTTGTGCCCTTTAGCAAGTAAGAAATATAAAGCTATTGAATAAAGTTATCAAACACACAATACTTAGTGAATCCTTAAAGCTACAAAGCCTATTGATTTTCTTTTTTTCTTTTTTCTTTTTTGATTAACAGACATCACAGCCACAGTATTATTATGTTATTTTGGCTACTTTAAGAGCTGCTGCTGCTAAAAAATGACAGATCTGACACACGTCATTTTTTTCTCACAACTCTTTACCTTTTCTGACTCTCTGAGCTGTCAAGTTGTATCGGGTGTGTTAGATGAGGGAGAATGTGCTTTGCTACTCCAGGATAGTTAAAAAATAAATAATAATAATAATAATAATAATAATAATAAAAACTATTTCAGACACTTTCAGACAAGTATTATTACATGTGACTCATGTAAACATATTTGTACATACATACACTGTTTTAAGGCAGCTTTGATTTACTTTTTGGTAACTTCATGACTACAGAATACACAAGACATTGTGTCACTTGTATAGTTTTGAAATGGGAAAAAAATAAGTCCTGGTTGCTATAGCAATAGTCAGCATTCTGATATATGCTCTTGGTATTTGATGTTTCCTCATTCAAAGAGATAGGAGCTGCACTTCAAAGATGGCCGCCGAGTGAAATGAATTACCTTAAAGGGACTTTGACTTAACTGATAACTATGACATTTAATGCTTTAATATGAAATTATATAGGCTAGCGCATGCCATCACATTTGTGCATGCAGTTGAAGAGCACATGCTATGAAGGCAGTATAGCAGCTGACAGAACAGGATTTCTTTTTACTGACATATGGCCTGACATCATCTTTCCCAACTATGGTTCACTGTTGTTCTACTGAATCTCCCTCATCTCCTGTACCTTTCCCGTTTGATGTGGTCATGAAGACATTCTGCATCTAAAGCCTGGAATACACTACATGATTTTTGCCCAGTTTTTCTGCCAATTTACTGTCTAGAGAAGTAGACACAAGTTGCCAAAAGTCAGAGCAAGTCTGCAGATTTGAGCTGAAAGATTCCACAAAAAATCACATAGTGTATTATACAGACTCTGATATTTTAGCTTCAGACTATGAATCTATCCAGTCAGAGGAGATCAAACAAGTTTGATATTTGGAGCCAATTTAAGAACACATTGTTTTCATTTGTCACACATCTCCAAGCAATAAGGCACACGTTTCTACATACGTTTGTTGTGATTGTAACAACATGCAAGTCTGCTAGTGTATGATGGCCAGTTTTCCTTTGTCCCTATATTTACAAAGTCGGTAAATGTATGATGCCTAGTGTTTTAAAAATCTGTTCAGATTTTAAAACTCATGTAGTGTATTCCTACGGTATTCCACAAGTGTTGCAAATCCTCACAGCACATGCATAAAACGAAATGTGCTGCAAAATCTCACAACACATGCATATAACGAAATGCGCTGCAAATAGTTCACAACACATGCAAATTAAGAAACGCTTTAAATCCTCACAACACATGCAAATTAACAAACGCGCAACAAATCCTCACAACACATGCAAATTAACAAACGCTCTGCAAATAGCACTGACCACAATGGAAATGTTTCAAGGAGACCCCAAAAAGTGTCGGACCCGAATGTGATTTGCTTATCGTGCAGTGGCTACTGGTCAGTGGAGATGTTGAACTGAAAGGTGATTTGTTATTTATTTATTTATTTTTTTACACCCTGATTGCATGATTCCTTTATCTTTTGGATATTATTATCCTAAATAAGCTGAATAATTACACGATTAAATGTAAAACGTTACTTAAGATGACTAACTTTAATATCCTCAGCTAAATATAATTTCAAGGTTAATGAAAATAAATTAGCAATGCTTCATTAATTGTTTCTTAATTTGCATGTGCTGTGAGGATTTGCAGCTCGTTTTGTTATATGCATGTGTTGTGATGATTTGCAACACTCGTGTTGTCAAACCGATGAAGATGTTTTCTTCATTTGGTGGTGTTTTTTTTTTTTATTATTTGCAAGTGTTTTCTTAAGTTGCAGCGTATTGACCTCTCTCGGATACCATTTATTCCAGCCATTATTCGGATGCCATTCTTTTCAAGAAAAACAAAAGACACAGGGCGGTTGAAGGTGGGGTGATGAACCCTAGCTCCTCCCCTGTGTTGATTGCATTAGATATTTTAACATGTTAAAAAAAATAAAAATACAGATAGGCACAGCAAACCTTTATAGAATTAAAAACAGCTTTTCTGTGTTTCCAGAAAACACACACATTTTTATTTTATTTTATTGTCAATATTATTATTGATATGGCACATCAAAATGACAAGATTAAGTTGTCAGTCCACCCCAACATCAAAGTGTGTGCCTTCATCTGCTCTGTTTTTTAAGGTGAATGGCTCTTTGACAGTCCCTCCTGTCTGTCTGTGTTTGTGACAGATCAATACACACTAGAGAGTAAAGGGTCTGAAAAGTTCCACGATGCACCTTCAGTAATCTCCATTAGCTACTCAAACCCACTTTGCATTGATTCCCACACACACCCCAACCATCACCGGAGATCGATAACACATACACAAATGCACACACACTCGTAAACGGCCAACAAAAATAAAACCAAACTCTTCCCCAACGTCTAAAAGTTATTCCTTCATTTGAAAACCACATTAAAGCACTTGGTTTTCTAAAAGGCAGACTAAAGTCGATATAGAGACAAATGCTGCGTCTATATTCTGAGTATGTTCAAAGCATGTAAGGAATTCAAAGAAAAATGCACTTCTCGACTCTTGAAGGCTTCAAGTATTTGCCGTAGTTCTGTAGCTGGAGAGTAGTATAAATACATTCCCAGGCATCAAAACCTACATCCGCCATCTTGGCACCATTCTTAATGTGTGCTCTTTGACATATGCCATGCATTTAATAACCAGTTCTTCAAAAATATACAGCAACAATGATTAGCTCTATTTAGTGTGTTTACATTTGAAAAGAGCCACTCGTCTTTTATAGTTTTTCATCAAACCATATTTTTTTTAAACTTTGAATCTGATTGTTCCTTTGCTCCTATGGTCTCATGAGACAGAAAAGTCTCCACCGTCTGCACACTTCAGAATCTCAGAGGATGCAGTAAGTCCTTTGGAGATTGTTTGCCTACATATTTTGTTATCCTACTCATCTGACATACTACTTTTTGCATAACATGTAGCAGAAAAGCATGCATAGTCTTGTTTACATAACTGTTTACATAATTACTAACTGTTACATTTGATCAATTACCCTAAGTGAACGCGCTGTTCAAACAGACAGCCAGAAATCATCTATTCTGTGTAATATTAAAGACATAAAACTCCCTCCACATCTCAGCTCTTTCTGCTCTGAAAGGTCACTGTGCATTCATGTTTCCTGGCAGAGATCAGTTTAGACTGAGTTCAGAGAGCTAAAACATGTGGAAAGTCATTAGCTTCGTTTCATATACACTGCAGTAGACTGAACTTGAAAATTAAAAACAATGCCATACAGCTTATGTTCTAATAGATGAGCACAGAATAAAGGAAAAACACAGATTATCAGGAAGCATCAAAATGAAAAGTTATATATATATATATATATATATATATATATATATATATATATATATATATATATATATATATATATATATATATACTAATCATCATTATCATCATGCAATTTAAAGATGTCTGCTTTTACATAATGTACATAATATTCAGTATTTTAAGATGAGATTTGTCATCATGGTAAG
This sequence comes from Carassius gibelio, assembly GCF_023724105.1. NCBI lineage: Eukaryota > Metazoa > Chordata > Actinopteri > Cypriniformes > Cyprinidae > Carassius > Carassius gibelio. Next base: position 11,340,686 of record NC_068384.1, read on the forward strand.
CTTGCAACACACAGTCAAATGTCACAATTCAGGATAAATATAGAGTTTTTTTGTAAATTATGATCATGTGCTTGTCAGTTAATCATGTGACCTTCAGTGAATTATCTTGGTGATCAATAACAACTTATCTCCTGGTTGATTGGCAGTTCTGAGTTATTATTCAGCACTGCAATGATGAATGAAGAGCATATGACATTATCGCCAACCTATCATCTAAAACAGACATTCACATTCACATTCACACAATTTCATTTCAGACAATAAAATGAAATGGTCTGATCCTAAAGGTGTCCGATTTCAAGGGGAATCATTTTACCAGCTGCTCTTGATGCAGTTTGATTGAATGGCATTTTACAAGATAACTGCAAATGTTAGAGGACTTAAAATGTTAGAGAGGGCTTTTATAACTTATCATCATCTCTGAACATTTCTGAAAATATCCCAAAGGCCTAAGATCTAACAGCACACACAGCTATTTTCACACTATCAGTCACACATAAGCTCTTTGTTACAGAAGATGAAATATGAAATTCACTGTACAGACAGATCCGCATGTGGGAAAAATAGTCAAAGGGCAAACATAACTACATTTGTAGCAGGGTAACTGCACAAAGAAAATAGTGCTTTGATTCCTGATAAAAGCATTTCTACAAATTAGACTATTTCATATAGAAAGAAGGCATGTTTATCCTTAAAGGAATACCAGTTACATAATTTAACAGGTTACAATTTATAGTACAGTTCAATTTGTCCATCCATTGTCCACAAGCTTTTAGTTATTTAGGTTAATGTTTATCTATAAATATTTTATTAATTTTTAAGGTGTGTTTTGTTCACAATACAATATAACCATACAATATTAATATAATTAATGTTTAAAATATATGAATATATAAAATTATATATTATTAATTACATAAATATATTTTTAGAAACCCAGAAGACTAATGCGCTATGTTTCCTTGAGATTTTCCTTTTATAGTGTTTTTTTTTTTTTTTTGTATGTGTGTGACATTTACATCCAAGTATCATTCAAGTATTGCCAATTTATTCTTACCTCAAACCTTATTTTAAGTCATAAAAAAATAAAATAAAAATACAGTACGCAATGAAAAAAAAAAATGATAATAATAAAAAAAATAACGGCCTAACAATTTCCCTGTTGTATTCCTGAAAGGCAAATCTCCTTACACAAACAAACACTGTTTTTGGTCACCACAGGCTACATATCAGTGTAGTAGGAACACTAGTAAGTCTGCCAGGGCATTTCTGTAATATTTCCATGTTAGTGATACGGGCCATTTATCACCGTCATGCTCTCTACAGTCTTGTTTCGCGCAAGCAGTCACCGAGATAAGGCCGCGGACTTAAGGAAGCTCAGACTTATTTTTAGTCGGATGCTGGCTCAGCTGTACTCCCTCACAAAGGCAAATGTTTGGACTATAAAAACGTTATTAGGTTGTACATTAAAATTATTAACTGCTATTTAAGTACCATGTAATGAAAAGGTCCACAAGAAGTAGGCTATACCTCTCCTGCGGATGTTTACAACAACCAAAAAAAAAAAAAAAAAGGCAGTGCAAAGAGTATGTGACATGCAAATGTATGTGAGGACGCCTCATGTAAGGCAATATTTCTTCCCCTCTCAGCGCTCGTGGGTCTGTGTGTTTAGAAATGAATAAGCCCTGCATAATGTTGTCTTCCTGAGAGCGCTTGCAGTGTGTTTATCCGTTTTGATGAATCATTTGGCACAGCAAGAGCAGCGAAAAGAGGCCACAGCTCCTGTTTTTCCACTAAGTTTGATGCTCGGCACGTTGGTTTAGGGCTGCACTAGTAGCTGCCGGCCTCAGTATCGAATATGCGTATGTTAAAATTATGAGTCACCTAGCTAACAGCAACTCTTGTGATGTTTGGAGGAAGTTCCACCATGTTATTCTGCGATTTAACAAATCACCTGCCCCTGTCTCGTACTTTTATCATGGATAAACTTCAGCAATCCATTCAAAATAAATATCTGCCAATCACATGCAGCTCGAGGAGGAGAGGAGTCAAAGATACGACTGTTTATTTCTCCAAACGTGTAGTTCTGACGCTTGGTTTATAAGTCATTAAATTTAATGATTGGCATAATGAGGTTGGGATGCTGCCAGAGGGGGGGCCGGAACATCAGGTGGAATTACCATCAGAAGTTCTCCTACACATAGTCACACATCCTGTGCTCTCTCGCACAGACACAAGTCGGCAGCCGTCGATAGCTGGATTCGGTCTCATCAGAATGATAGTGAGGGCTATTGTTACCCGTCAACAAACAAACGTAAAGGGAAAGGAGCAACTGACAAGAGTGAGGTAGAGAGAGAGGTAAAGAAAGCAAGCCAATTCGAGTGGACAGCGAGCTCTCAAAGCACTGTCAGCTCTGAGGAGACGTGACAGATCGCCAGATATCAAAGACACGTGTAGATGTGAACATCTCATTACCAGATCCATCCCCTCCCGTGTCTTTCTGTTCAACAGCTATTTATACCAACTTCTCATCGCTGTCACCAGTTTTGTTTGTTCCTATTGTCTATTACTGCCTTTACTGCTAATTTTGCCTCGGCTTGATTATTTTTCTTTGGCACCCTTTCATGTGTTTCACAATAAATGAAATGTGTCTCGAACACATCTCGGTCAATTTGGAAAAGAGGGCTGGATGGGCTTATAGTCATTTCTGAGGTTCATTTCATCGGCCTGGTATGAAATATGTGACGAATGGATACTGCTAGAGTATGTCTGTGGTGATGTTTTGAGGAGCATGTCATCGAGTGCAGATTCTAGTTTGTGAAAATTTTCAGTTCGTAAGATTTATTCTATTTTTCTTCTTCCACCCTAAATTTAAAGAGATAGTTCACCCAAAAATAAAAGTCAACATTTGCTAAAACAAACAAACAAACAACACAAACAAAAAAACCCTCTAATAATTATTATCAAATATTCTAAAAGGTATTGTTCTCACAAACTTACAGTCTAGTTTTTCTGGCTACATTCTGAAGTGCGTTTCCCAAAAGCATTGTTAGTTAACTATGGTTGATAGTTCCACTGAACTCTATTGGTAACTACAGAACTTGCGACCATAGTTGCTTTTGGGAAATGCACCCCGGTTAGTAATGACCACCATGATATATATATATATATATATATATATATATATATATATATATATATATATATATGTATATATATATATATATATATATATATATATATATATATATATATATATATATATTAATAATAATTATTATTATTATTATTATTTTTTTTTAGCATATTACAATGATTTCTGAAGGAACATATGACACTGGAGCAGATAATGGAGTATTGCCAGGAATAAATAACATTTTAAAATATATTTAAATAGAAAATGGTTATTTTAAATTGTAAATATATTTCACAATATTATAGTCTTACTATATTTCCGATTAAATAAAAGAAACCTTGGAAACTTATTTCTAAAACATCTAAAATTGTACCTAGCCCAACTCTTTGAATATCCTGTTTCACTCTAAAAAATGGCAAATACAGAAATAAAATGGGATGAAAATGGCAATTGAGGTTGACTTTAAGGGAATGTCATCTGTATCCCTGGAAGCCAGGAACAAGAACATTCTGGAGACAAGGGAAATCATAAGCCATCTGAACATCACGGCTGCGTACAAAGTCGTGCTCTCTATAACTTTTATTATTTAAACGTAGGTTATTATTAATATGCACAATGATTAAGAAAACAACAAACATCTAAATGAACAAATATATGAATGGCTAAATGTAAAATCAGCACAACATGAGACAAATAAAACCCACACATATGCACACAGGTTGTTTGTATCTAACCTCTGTTCTGTGATTAATGATGTAATTAGCTTTGTTCCATGCAGTGCACCCACTAGGCTTCTCAGAAATGTCCTAACGGATGGAATGCCATGCATAGGAGCACACACACACATTAAGCCTGTGCAGTATAACAAAACTTCAAATGTGCAAATACAGAAAAAAAATGCCAAACAGTCATTTCTCTTTTTTCATGAGTCATTTCTCATTTCTCACAACTCTTTTCTTCAAATCTTTTTTTTTTTTTTCTTGGGTGAGAAAACAGCCTAACAGGGGTCAATTAACCCATTTCTTAGGCGGATCATATTCATACGGCTTGTGTTTAAATGCTGGGGTGAGTCCACAACGAATATGTAGTTTGGTTTTTAACATTGGTAATGACAATTAAAATCCATCACAAATGCACCATGTCTCCACCTCTGCTATTTACAGTTGATCATCTCTCATTGTTCACGATTTGTATTTATGGAAGTATCCGTACATTAAGTTTTGTACTCTTATTATCCAAATAAATTAATATTTTTTAATGGCCACATGAAACTTTGACTCAGACTCAGCACTGATTGGGCAGCAAGCTAAACTTGGTCAAATTTTCAGAAGATACAGTGAGAGATGGCTATATATATATATAAAATACAGGGCCGTCAGGAAAAGTCAGACTGTGTCTGCAAAAACCCGTCATGACAAGACAGGCCTAGTGAAACGCTCCAATAGCTTTTCCCATTACCCCCTCAAAACACACTTACCCTGCTCTGGCTCTCATACCCACATACACACACTCCACTGTCTGTGTAGAAAACTTTGCCATCTGCAATTTGTCCATGAAGTGTATGTCTGAGTGGGTACACTGTGTGACAAAGCAGCGTGTGAGGGGGTGTGTGACTTGAGAGTGAATGTTTCTGACACTCATTCTAACCCCAAACTACTGCTATTTTCCTCACCAATGTTTACAGCAACATCGCCTGATAAACCTTTTCACCCATCACACGCAACTCAGAGAGAGTCAGACAGGAGTAATCATTAGGACTATGTGTGTTTTACATGTTTGCTTTCTGCATTTTCATGTGTATCCTAGTTTTAGTTAATGGTTATGTGATGTTGTAGTTGTTTGTGTGCAAGTAGAGTGGCATTGATTGTCTCTTTCACACCTTGTATATCTCCTGAATGAAATGCGTTAACACTGTGAACCCACTCAAATGAAACGGCCATCATTCCTGATAGCTGAGCACAGTGAGTTAAGAGTGTGTGTAAATGTCTCTCTCTCTCCATCTCTATCTCTGTATGTGTGTGTATGTGTGCCATAGCAAGACAGTGGATGAGAAGCTGTCATTCTGAAACAACCGCCACAACAGTCACCTGAATAGGCATCCATGTCAGTTCATGGCTTCCATGTTATACTACCTCAGAAATACTGGGAAATAAGGTACAGATCAGGGTGAAAGTTGTTTCTCCAAAACTAAAAAGAGAATTATCAATCTGAAAACAAGATAGTTTGAGAGAAATAAAACACCTTTTGCAATTCAGAATGGTAACCATGCTTTCACCAAAATAACATTGCCACAGTCAGTTACTGCACAGTAAAACTTTTACAGTAACTGTAAAAAACAAACAAACAAACAAACAAAAACTAACCCACTCTAATCAGTCTATTTATACATATAGTGACGTGACACACATACAGCCATGTATGGTGACCCATACTCAGAATTCATGCTCTGCATTTAACCCATCCAAAGTGCACACACACAGCAGTGAACAGACACACACACACACCGTGAACACACACCTGGAGTAGCGGGCAGCCATTTATGCTGCGGCGCCTGGGGAGCAGTTAGGGTTTCGGTGCCTTGCTCAAGGGCACCTCCTTAAAGTTACAAATGACCTGCTCTTATCATCTGATCGTGGTTGTATCTCTCTATTAGTTCTATTGGATCTTAGTGCAGCATTTGACACTATTGACCACAACATTCTTTTGCATAGACTTGAACACTTTGTTGGCATTAAAGGCATTAAAGGCTATGACATGAAAATTTCACTTTCTGAGGTTTTTTAACATTAATATGAGTTCCCCTAGCCTGTAGATGGTCCCCAAGTTTCTAGAAATTTGAATCGGTGTAAATTGAGATTTTTCTATCTTTCTCTGCCTTTGAGAAAATGGAAGCTCAAACGGGCTGATCTTGAATCTCCACGTTGTGACGTTGTAATGAGAATTGTTACACATTGCGAGTATATCTGCACATTTGCCCAAACTGCCGTTACAATGAATGACGCTGTTATGCTGCACAACGGAGCTCTTACTGTATTCATGTGTTTGCTGTTAGCTGTGGTGAAAGCATTTTGTTTGAAAACGTGTTGCAATTTTGACGAGATCACTGCATCCACGCGATAAACAGACTCTGTCTACTCAATGCTCATCACTGCAGCCTTTCATGTGATGGGGAAAAGATCGAAAAAATTATTATATAATCAACACTTCCACGATTCGTTAATCTCGACAGCTGTAATATTTATACATATATATATATATATATATATATATATATATATATATATATATATATATATATATATATATATATATATTTGAGATGGGTTTCACATGTAATATGCATTTCGAATGCAAAGATGTCAGCCAATCACAACAGTTGTGGTTTACTCGGAGTCTCACAGCAGACACGCCCCTTCAAACAGAGCATTCAAGCCAGAGGGCTAATGTCAGGATATAAAAATGCTTTTTATTTCTAAATTTTAAATGTAAAAATCATACTAACAATATAAATACACCTAAGGAAACATTAAAAAGCATTTAAAGAAAAGGAAATAATCCATGTCATGGGACCTTTAATGGAAGTGCATTAGCAGGTTTAAACCGTACTTATATGACTGTCATCAATTCGTTACGGTGAATGAAAAGGTATTATCATCTACAGCGATATCATTGACTTGATTTGTTGAGATAATGGGTTTTTGTTCAAAAAACCACTATCTCAGCCAAGTATGGCAAACCATTCTCAGAATTTGTGCTCTGCATTTAACCCATCCGAAGTGTTCACATGCACATGCACACACGCACACGCGGAGCAGTGGGCAGCCATTTATGCTGCGGCGCCCGGGGAACAGTTGGGGGTTCAGTGCCTTCACCCAAGTCATGGTATTGAAGGTGGAGAGAGCACTGTATATGCACTTCCCCCACCTACAATTCCTTCCGGCCCGGGACTCAAACTCACAACCTTTCGTTTGCGAGTCCAACTCACTAACCATTAGGCCACGACTTCCCCCCTCTGTTAAACTGAACAGAGATGACATCACTGAATTAAATGATGAACTGCCTTTAACTGTCATTTTGAATTATTGACACACTGTTTTCCTAATGAATGTTCCTCAGTTGCTTTGACGCAATGAATTTTGTTTAATGTGCTATATAAATAAAGGTGACTTGACCTCAGTAATAGTATTCCCGGCCTGAAACTCGAACCCACAACCCTAGGGTTAGGAATCAAACTCTCTAACCACTAGGCCATGACTTCTCCAAAAACTAGGTGAGGTCATTCTACAAAAAATACATATGGGTCATTCTATGGAAGTGCCATTTTTTCTGTCCCAGTTGCTGCTGCTTTGTCGGCTGCACATCCATGATGCAAATCTCCCATTCCGTCACGTTGAAGTTGCGATTTGGTGACTGTGGAGTCCATTTGAGTAAAGTGAACTACAGGTGCATCTCAATAAATTAGAATCTCATGGAAAAGTTTATTTATTTCAGTAATTCAACTCAAATTGTGAAACTTGTGTATTAAATAAATTCAGTACACACAGACTGAAGTATAAGTTTATATAGTATATAGTTTAAGTCTTTGGTTATTTTAATTGTGATGATTTTGGCTCACATTTAACAAAAACCCACCATCTCAACAAATCAGAATATGGTGACATGCCAATCAGCTAATCAACTCAAAACACCTGCAAAGGTTTCCTGAGCCTTCAAAATGGTTTTTCAGTTTGGTTCACTAGGCTACACAATCATTGGGAAGACTGCTGATCTGACAATTGACACCCTTCACAAGGAGGGTAAGCCACAAACATTCAATGCCAAAGAAGCTGGCTGTTCACAAAGTGCTGTATCCAAAAATGTTAACAGTTAAAAGACGCTGATACTGCCTGGGAGCTTTTGCACCTTATCAGTCACCTACCTAATTGCTTAAACATGGCGGCAAGCCAAGAATGAGACAAGTTTCGAAAGTACATGTCTGGGGCTGAAAAAAGGAGTAACAAAAAAAAAAAAAAAAAAGAATTACATGCATCTTTAGAAGGCTTACTAGATCGATTTATTAGACAACGTGTGGAAACAAGGACTGAGGAGTGTGAAGTGAGAGAGTGGGAAAGGGAGCAGAAAGTTGGACATGTAGATGCGGGTGACATTGTCATCTGACATTGAGTCAGCTTCAGTCACATGCACTGAAAAAAGTGTGAAAGACATCACTGACCCTGCTAATTGGCCAGAAAATCTTACCAATAAGATGATAGACATGCTAGTGGAAAGAGGGCCTCTAGCGAAGCACGCGTCTTTTCTAGAAATAACAAAAAACAAAAAAAAAATTCAGAGGAGTTCTATTGTAGAAACCTGGCAAACTGAGAAAGTATAGAAAGAAATTGGCTGGTTTATAAAAAAAAAAAAAAAAAAGCAGATGTTGCTTTTTGTTTTTGCTGCAAATTGTTCAGTTCAAAAACCACAACCAAACTGGCCAAAAATGGCATTAATGACTGGAGGCACTTACCTGTAAAATTAAACGTGCACAAATCATCCAATGATCACATAATTAATGTAAAAAAATGACTTGAAATGTGCCACAATTTACAGGGAAGTAAGGCTATTGAAGGACCGGCTAAACGTGACATTAATTGGGAGAGAGCACACTGGCAGGCTGTGCTGAGTCGTATTCTAACGAATACCGTAGTCCAAGGACCGGTTTGTCACGATAGATCTAAAATATGCATATTTCCATATCTCCATCCTTCCCCTAAACAGGAAGTTTCTGAGGTTTGCTTTCGGGGGCAAAGCGTACCAATATCGAGTACTTCCCTTTGGCCTTGCACTCTCACCCCGCACTTTCACAAAGTATGTGGATGCAGCCCTGGCTCCGATACGACTCCAGGGCTTCCGAAAAAACCGAACTATATTGACGATTGGTTGATCTTACACTGTCCCCTCTGGTTCTCTCTGACTCATCCAGCTCCACTGGGGCTGGACGCCATGGTACAGACGTGGCTGAGGCTTCATCTGTATGCCTTTCCCCCGATTGCTCTGCTCCCAGAAGTTCTGGAGAGAGTGCGCCGGGACGGGGTCCGGCTGCTGTTAGTAGCCCCGTTCTGGCCGGGATGAGTATGGTTCTCGGACCTGATTTCCCTCCTAGACGGCTCTCCCTGGGAGATTCCGGTCAGGAGGGATCTCCTCTCACAGGCGGAGGACACCATAGTCCACCCCCACCCGGAGCTGTGGAAGTTATGGGTGTGGCCCCTGAGGGGGCACAACTCGTAGCTTCCGGTCTCTCAACCGAGGTCGTTGAGACCATCCTCCAATCCAGAGCTCCCTCTACGAGGAAACTGTATGCCTCGAGGTGGAAACTTTTCACTTCTTGGTGCGGAGACCGCCAGCTCGACCCAGTTAACTGCCCGATTGGTACAGTGCTGGAGTTCCTGCAGGCCCGTTTCTCCACAGAGTTGACCCACTCCACCCTGAAGGTCTACGTGGCGGCCATTGCAGCCTACCACGCCCCTCTCGGTGGCCAGTCAGTGGGCAGACACCCCCTTGTTACACGTTTCCTCCGCGGTGCCCTGAGGCTGAGGCCTCCAGTACGTTCTCGTGTCCCCACGTGGGACCTGGCCGTGGTGTTAGAAGCTCTCTGTAGACCACCCTTCGAGCCTATTGAGGAGATCTCCGATCGCCTTCTCTCTATTAAAACTGTCTTCTTGTTGGCGATTTCTTCTCTCAATAGACTTGGGGACCTGCAGGCCCTCTCTGTGGCCCCTTCTTATATAGACTTTGCGCCCGGTCTGGCTAAAGCTTTCCTTTACCCTCGTGTGGGGTATGTCCCTAAGGTTCCCTCCTGCAACTATTGCAAAATGTAACCCTACACTCCAAGAGCATATCTGACACATTTAAAATATTTATAATAATAAAAATAATAAGAGACTCATTTTAAAACATATTGCAAATTAAATATTCTTTTTTTTTTTTTTTTAAGTGACCAAGGGCTTCCTTTAATGGTATAAATCACTTCTAATAGCTTCTGGTAGCTTCTGTTGAATTTAGTAGTAGCTATTGTAGTCATTCATGCAAAGGACAAAAACGAAACAACTCAAATGCAATGGAATAAAACCGTGTATATCAATACTCCAGTTTAGTTTTAAATTTATTAAGGTGAAAGGAGATCTGCTGGCACCTTAGATGTGTTGTGTCCTGTTGGTGTGTTGTGTGTTTTGGGGCAGTGCCCATGATGGGGTTTTGGCTCAGTCTCAGTTCTAAGACGGATGCCAGTCGCCCGCTGGTTATGGCACATCGTAAGGGGCCTAATGGAATGGGAGCATCTCCATGACGATTAACCAGGAAAGTGGCTCTCTGGCTGGCTCTTTGCCTAGCAGTTCAGTCAGAGCATATAGCTCAGCTACACAAACACACTGTCCTACACAGACAAGATCCGTCCAACACAGCCCTCACCTTCACATATAAATCTAGAAACAAGCCTCATCTATCTACCCATCGCAATAGCCAGTGGCAGCAATGCTGAAATGCTGCAGTCCACAGCCATTAGTACAGCAGGCTCTACATTAGTGTGATTGCTCTGGGTGCAGACAGGCAGTGAGACACGAGTCTACTGGATTTTTCCCTTTTTTCCCCTTAGTGGAAAGACCAAAAATACCTCCTATCAGAACTCCTTGACATAAACACAAGTTGCCCATGATGAAATTGACTACAGTGTAAAACATTAAATTATTCAATAAACAGGTTTTACAAATTCTAAAGGGTTCAAAGCCCATTAGCTTTAAACTGAGATAATTTATTTGCATTTAAGAGAAACATTACAGAAACAAAAAATACATATTTTGGATGCTCTTGAATGCTGGAGCTTGCAGCTCTCTATAATATTAAATAATAAATAAGCAATAATATTAAATAACATTTAAGTTGAAACTTATTAGCAAAATGACCATACTTGGACTAACATAAACATTTATTCGTAAACATTTTTCTTCCAAAAAAAACACACACACAAAAAAAAAAAAAACGTAATTTCTTTAAGACTAACATCATGCTTTATAACTTACACGTAGAGACTTCCTCCCAGCTTCTCGAGATATGTTTCAATTCTATGACAGAAATTCATGATGCCCTAAGAGGTTTTATTCAGGAAGGTATAGATTTAAAACATACTGGTCTTGTCCAAAAAAACTTTTGCTTCAGTGAATGGTTTTACTGGAGGAGCAGACATTTAATTCATGTGAAGTGCAAATAGTCTGCTGGGAAGCAAAATGTTGCCTTAGACAGCAGTACGACAGCAACTTCAGGAAGAAAGAAGACAAGCGGACAGTAAGGAATTTAAGTGCGGTAAGTCAGCACTGAAATCGAGGAGTACACCACAAAAAGAGAGAACATCTCCACTGCTGCTTACATTGTTAGAAGAAGAAAAAAATTGAACAGAACGTTTCAGACTGTCTCAGAGCTCCCATCTCCACAGCCCACTTCCTTTGTCCACTGCCCAGCTGAGTTTTTTGCCAGAGCAAAAGAGATTTTCCTTTACCATCTTCTGTGCTCCCTGCTCTCCTTAGTTCTCTGTCTCTCTCACTAACTTTTCAACCACAGCCTTCACAGGTGTCTCAGAGAGTGATGGGATGAGAAATGGAGGGAGAAGGAAGAGAGAGGGAAGGATGAAACATCTCCACACCAGTCGGTCTGTCAATTAGACAGAAAACAGATTGAACAGAAACAAGTGCTGAACAGAGAAAAACAGACACAGTGAAAGAGACAGACATGCATTCTGCCCAGACTACAACTCTCGAAAGAATCTAAGATTTCAGAATCTGAAAATGTTGGAGATTTTACTGGGATATAAATCAATGCAAAATCTATTTTGTGCAATATGCATTTTTTTTTTTCATGTACACAAAATAAGCAGCTGCATGCAGTAAACATGTTTTAGGACAAATCTCTCTGAATCCTTGCCTTATTATTCTTCTCTCATTTGGATCCTGGCATATGGAACAGAGAAGTAATGTTCTATAGTGCAGGAAGACACATTCAATTGTTACATTTCACGGTCCACAAACAAACAAATGAATGAATAAATAAATAAATAGACTCCCTAACTGAATATACTATAAATCAGGATTGTGCGTTTGGAATTGACATGAAAATGCTTTTAAAAATCAAATTCAGTTACAGTAACAGGGGCTATAAACCAATGCAAATTTGAATTTAAAGAAGCAGAATTAAAAATCAATCAAAAAAAAAAAAAAGTTTGTCAATTTGACAGCCTTGTTGGAAAGTTTAGCAAACAAACAAATAAATGTGTAATATAATTTCTTTGAATTTAATTTAATACAACTTGCAGTGGGATGTGGCCAATGCATAATTTTGCCCAAATAATATTTATTATACTTGTTTTTAGCTTTTAAAATTATGGATTTAATGAGCTTTGAACCCACAACTTCCAACATATCTTAGTTTAACATAGGACTGAACTCTCTTAAATCGATAGTTCGTCCCAAAATTTATTATTTTGTCATCACTCACCATAATGTTACCAGAACTTTGTGGATAGCAAAGCAAATTACTTTACTTGATTGACTCAAACCAGTAGTTTTTTTTTTTTTATCCATGAGTGATAAGCCTTCTAGCAAAAACAGATGCTTCTCTTAATGAATACTTGAGTTCAAAACAAAACAATCAACATCAAAAAATCTGAGCCATGTTTTGAGGTGTTACACCTGTGATTGCTCAAGTTGCTTTAAAAAAAAAACAAAAAAACAAAACAAAAACACCTGACACATTTCTACCATCACCATCACAATGAATGCTGTCCTATAACTCACGTCCCTTGTGGTAACTACACAATCCATTTAGGTCTGTTACCCGGCAGGAGCTTGTAAAAGGCAGTGAGGATCTCCCCCTCTGTAAAGATGAGGTCAGCTTCACTGTGTGCTAATTGATTTCCTCAACTAAGCAAGCAGCACACGGCTTTTAAAAAGAGCCTGAGTGTCTCTGTGATTGAAAATGCTTGAAATAATTGAGCTGTTGTTTGGTTTGATGTTGCTGAGTGACTCCGTGGTGCGGTATTGAGAGACGAGAGGTAATTGATATTGACTTTTTTGCCTGTGCTTTGTCATCAGCTTCCGCAACAGGGAACCATCCCACTGTCTGTGGCAAAAGACCGTGACTATTATCTCCTGCAAGCTCGACCGTGAGGTGCGACACACACTGCTCCCACTTTCCAGCAAACGCACAATTAGCAGACAGAACAAGCATGTTTGCTGGCGATAGATGCGACAATCAAACTATTGATTCCTTCAATGACAGTATTGTGCGTTACACAGGATTTAGACATACTATGAAAGAAAATGCAGGATACAGATTTTAATACAGATTTCTGGACCACATCCCATTCACCCCGGCTTACAGGAAACAGAGACACTTCACTGATTAAAGCAGTTCCATAATGACAGCAGAAGGGTTTTTAGACCAATAGAACGTTATTTATTGAACAGCACGAGACTCATTACACATCTTACCCACAGCAGAGAGCTTGCGAGAAAGACTGAAGCCAAAGTGAAAGTTCTTTTTTGAGGCACTGTAATAGAGCATATAAATCAGCAGAGGCAAGCACCAGCCGTGTGTGTTGAAAGCAAGGGGGATTTTCATAATGTGACGGAGTATTAAGCAGCTATGGTATGGATTGGATCTGTAATCCACACTCATGCCAAAACACACCCGCTGTCTCTGTCACTACACCACGCTGAGCTGCGCCGTTACCTGCCCCGCCAGGAGAGAACGAGACAGAGAGCAAAAATAATTTGAAAGGGGTAGAACAGAAGATAGCGAAGGAATGAAATGAATTATGGGAATTATGGGAAAGCAACGTGATGAGTACTGAGAACATAAAGAGAACAGTACATCCCCAAATGTGTAAAATAATAACTCTCATTGAAGAAAACCAATCTCACTGGAACAAAACAGCTGCGCTTTGTGCATTTCTGTGTCCCTATTGTGCCTAATAATTGTTCTTTTTGTATTTAATTGATCTAGATGAAGGTCCTTAAATTTTCACTCAGGTCTGCTTTTCAAAGACATAACAAGTAAGGATTTGAATTATAAAGCAATTTATGTTTAGATTGAATAAAGGTAGTCAATTTGTTTGCAAAATCTATTCTAAGATGTGAAATATAAAATATGTATTTAAGACAACAGATCATCGAAAAAATCCAACTTAATAATGGCTTCAAATGCATTAACACAATCATGTTTGCATAGCTCCTTTGGACATTTGGGCACGGTTTCACAGACGGGGCTTAGCTGAAGACAGGACTAGGCCTTAGTTAAATTAAGATATTGAAGCAACTTTATTAAAATTTCTTAGAAGAAAACGTTGCATGTGTGCATCTTGAGACAAAACAATGGAACTGTCATTTTTTAAGCTGTGTCATAGCAAGATATTTGAGACAGCTCAAATGTGCATTTTAATCTGAGACCATGTCTGTGAAACAAGGGGATAGAGTTTAAAGTTTCCCCAGCTTAGTAAATGCTTTGGAAGTATTGTTGATTGTTAGTTCAGAGTATAATACCTTAATGTTAATACATTTAATAAATTAATATTTTTATTAGTTAATAGAGTTAAATAAGTGTTTATATATATATATATATATATATATATATATATATATATATATATATATATATATATATATATATATATATATATATATATATATACACAGTAACATTGTAAAATATTATTATAATATAATATATACACTATAATAATATAACTAATAAACAAACAAACAAAAAATGTCTGCACACATTATCAGCTATTTGTAATTTTTTTTTCTAAATTCTGTGCACAAACATAAGTTTTTGGTAAATACATATACACACTCATGTTCCACACATCTCCTTGGCTATCATGGTTATTCCAGATATGTTTGAGCAACTTTTCAGACAGGGTTTTCACAACAAAACTGTGGCATTATCAAACTGGAATTTTCATGGCTGACATACAGTGTGGCGTTATTGTGATGGAAAGGGGTGGACTTGGTCTCCTGAGTTTAGCGATGGCTACAGGAAACATTGCAATTACTGGAAATCTCTAAAAAGGTTTACAAAAGCAGTATACATGTACCTGAAACCAAGATGTTCAAGTCCTGATTTTACAGCTTCTGCCAGGCACGCTTCGATTGCTTGGTAGTTTGTCCTTCTCTACATCTCGAGCTATTCAGTTGCTCCCAAAAGGTAATGAGCCAGTTAGTGTCTGCTCTCTCATAAATTAAGTTTTTAAGCAGCTCTTGTTCTCAGTTCAGGATGCTAATGGATAAATGTAGAGGTCATGTTCGATTACAGTCACAGAAAGAGGGAGCCCATAGTGGAATTGAATGAAAGAGTAATGAAGTAGTGTTTTAAGGGATCAGAAGCCGGATCGGCTCCGTCCTGGAGCTCAGCACAGCGTGTTTGACACTAGGGAAAGCACGAGCCGAGGCTTATCTTTAATTGATGCGCTAAACCTAGAAACTCCGCCAAGAGACAGCACAACAGCTGCAACAGAGTTTGCGATAGAGAAGATGGAGTCAGAGAGGCGATGACAGGAATGTAACGGAGGAAAGAAGGTAGACAACAGAAAATGCGAGATACAAATAAAAAGGTTACGGAGAGAATAGCATTTCCAGGGATTTGCAATGACAACTCTATAATATCAGATTAAGTATGTGGGATGGAAGATTCATGGCTGTGTGGGGATCTAGGCTGAGATTTGTGCGTTAATGTGCGGTCCAGGAGGACCTACTCATTCAGGTTGCTGTGGCAAGGCTCAGATGAAGAAGCGAAGATGGCCGCCCTGGGGCAAAAACCAGTAGCATTAAGCCTGATGGATACGGAGCCCCTCACAGGCTCTCAGAACATGCAGGAATGCCACAGGCCACAGCTAATGCAGGGAGCTGAGGGAACACAGGGAGTATTCAGACATTCCTCTCCTGTGGGAAGATGCATTATAGCAGGAGCGAGAGAGAGAGAGAGTTTGGAAGAGAGATTTCTTCTTCATTCGTTTTTTTCTACAGTTTCATTCTCTAGAAGTGCTTGGAATGAACCTTCTAAAAAAAGAATCCAGGCTAGTATGACACATAATCACATAATTATGTGTTTGCATAAACTCTGGAACTTACATTAGTAACATATTGCATTTTATGTATAAACACTTGTGTACAAATATTCACAAATCCTTTTAGGTTAATAGAATATTGAATTGATGGAATGTATAGGTTGATTTATGTTGTATTCAATAAATTCAAATATGTAAAAAACAAAAAAACAAAAAAACAAAAAACTTGTAATGGGTATTATTGTCACAGTACAATCTGTAATCTGCCTATTATGTTTAAATTCACCAATACAAATATATGTATGATAAGAATATGATATACAGGATTTCTAAAGCTGTTCACATTTTTAAAACGAAACACTTTGAATAAGATTCTCTCAACACACTACCGTTTAAAAGTTTGGGATTGGAAAGATTTATTTAATGATTTTTTTTTTTTTTTTATTATTATTTTGAAAGATGTATTTTATGCTCACCAAGGCTATGTTCATTAAACTATATAGTTCAGTAATAATGTGAAATGCTATTATAATAATAAAAAAAAAGTTGTTTTCTATTTTAATATATTTTCAAATGCAGCTCTTGTCATTTTTATGTGGCTAAAGAGTGATTATTCATGACATTTATAGCCTAGAATGATTTGCTAAATCATGCTGCAGAACAGAACATACAGTACACAATTCCTGGGAAATCATCCTACAAATGGATCACTTTTATTGTCCCTGCAAGTTAAGCTGGTACAGGGTAAATTATTTTAATGTAAAAATGTAATAAATAAATACATACAGCAATAAGTCACTCCTGAAGTGTCTGCAATGTATTTTAGGATATGTTGTAAAGGTAAGGCTACACAGGGTCCAAAGGTTACCTAATCACTGCCTAACATGAACTCACAGTGTAGTAGGCCATCGACTCGCTCCAGGGATTTACTTTGCCTTGAGAAAAACTTCCATCCTCCTAAACAGACAGACTGAGCTTATGGACAGCTCAAGTCAAAATGAAGAGCAGACAAGATGAACCCTAACCACCACAGTTCCTCAAAGTTATATCCTGAATGGACCGCCGGCTAATTGTGTGACTTTGAGTGTGTGCATGTACCAGCAAGCTAAATAAATGAGGATACTGAGTGGCAGATCGCGCTCTGCTGTATCTATCTGTCTGTCTGCTCGGCACAGATTGTTTGTTGGAATTGCTGTCACACTCGTTTATTCTCCCTCTCTCTCTTTCTAGGTTGTGTAAATGTGTTTTTTTGTCTGTGTGTTGACACTAATTGGAGAATAGCTTTAGGCCTCCCCTGGGCACTAGCCTCTGGAGCGCAGCTTTGATTTGTGGCATCTTAAGAAAGTTAGAGAAAGGGGAAGATGGGAGGAGAAAGAAAGAGGATGAAGAGAAGGGGAGAATAAAAAAAAATGGAACAAAAGCGAGGAGGGGAAACAACAGATAAGAGGTGAAGGTTTGTGAGTGAAAAGGAGAACTGAGATTATGTTTCAAGTCTTATGTCCAAGTAAGCCTTTGCTTATATTTCTCTGCATGAGGTAAGAGTATTCTTATACTAACTGGTATATTTTATAGTTCTGTTGTGATGCTAAAAGTGTCAGTGGTTTGTATTTGAGTGTGTGTGAGTGGAGGGGTGAAAAAGAAAAGAGATCAAGAGATTTGAAACGGGCACTTGAGAGAGTGAGAGCAGTTATTTTGAGATGAGGGAGGTCTTATGTAAATGCCGGTGGTGTATATGCCTAATTTATGATGGTGATGTCTAAGAGGGTGAATGTAGGCCAACATCTGTTCCGCATGACCAAACCAGACTCTAGACCACAGAACCACATCACACAAACACAAACACATTTGCTTTTCTATCATGGAGGAGACAAGGCTGCACACAAGGTATTAGGAAAACAGAGGTCCAATGACTGAGCTGGCTGTTTAGGGCAATTTTTTTATTTCTTTTAAAACCATGTCAGTCTTTCAAGTAGCAGGAAATGTATATTTATGTTCAAATGTCACCTACCTTAGGATGAAGTCCAATTTTGAACACATTTAAGTGTTCATCTTTAGTCCTAAATGTGATAAAAAAAAAATAAAAAAAATAAAAATAATAATAATAATAAAACAATATGTATTTTTTTATTATTGATATTATAAAACATATTTTTATGATATCGAGTATAAAATTGGATTGTGTTTCATCAAAATATAGTATTTTGGTTTGGAATCACAAATGTTATAAATATGATTGGAGCTTAAAGAAGAACAGTTTATGATTCAATTACTGTAAGATTTTATTTCTAAATTTGAAATGAGTTGAAATGTACAGTAATTTAGTTAAAATAGCTAAGTTACTTCCCCATTTAAGTAGATACAGGAGGAGCAGTATATAGAACATATCTGGCCAGATGCATAACCGAGATGGCTGCCAAGTCATTTAATTTGCCTTAAAGGACATTTGGCTATAATTTTTCAGTATAACCCAACCACTAAAGTTAATGTTTTTATTAGTCATGTACTACCCCCCCAATACAAAAGACAGCCCACTCCAGACACTCTACATCACAAAAATAAATAAATAAATAATAATAACACTAATAAAATGCACACTTCTTACCTCCTAGATCCACAAAAGCTTTCATTTAAATCACAGACATTCCAAAAATCCCAAAACACACCACACACAACCTCAAATGCACAACCTAAAGCATATCTCATTATTAAAATAAACTGTGTTGTCAATAATTGTGAGGTCTTAAGAAAATGATGACGTTGCTTAAAAGGGCAAAAGGATACAGTATGAAGGCTTCCGTTTTTGAGACTTCTCCACTCTTTCTCTCTCTCTCTCTCTGTCCTTCGTTCTGTCTAAGTGTTGTTCCCCTCAAGGGGCTCCTCTTGCTCCTTGGCAAGGGGCTAATTTAGACGCTTCTAATCAATATACTCACAACTTATTTAACTAATGAGCAGTGCTTGCCATTGGGGAAGACATTTGGAGGACCTGCTACACAGCCAGAGTTTCCAGTGCTTAACCACTGCATGTTTCTGAATAAAACTGTTGCCCAGGGAATAATCAACTAGTTATTAAAATACCCCTCAATACATGAAAATATAAAACGCTGCACTGCCTCACGCTGCCTGCAGTGTTTCAAATGATTTTGTGAACTTATGCAGAGAGCACAAGTATTTCATTGACTTCATGGCATGAGAAACTGACAATACTGCAGGTCACTTGGAAAGGATTTTTTAACTATAAATTTGAAACTGCTGTCAACATTTGAATTATCAATCAATCCCTCAAAGTCTTATGTTTGGACTTATATATATGCCCACACACACACACATGCACACACACACACACACACACACACACACACACACATATATATATATATATATATATATATATATATAAACCATTTAATTTCAAGTCCGCTAGATCTGTATATAGCCTATATTGGCCCTCAAAGCTAATTACAATTTATAGTATCATAATGACTTTATGCAAAGCAGAACTGTTGTAAAACTTTGCTACATGGACCCTATAAATTACTGAACTGAACAGAATAATGTATTTTCCACAGCAAGACGAAAAAAAAAAAAAAAAAAAAAAAAACTTTTCAGCTATGGAATCCAAGTTCAGTATACAATGACACCTATGTGTCAAACCCCATGAAATGTCAACCTTGGCCACCAGAAAAAAAAGATACATTTAATGGTGTAAAATGATAGGTAAATGAAAGAGCAAGACGGAGAGAGGAGAGGAGAGTGAACACAAAAGCTGAGAACAGAAAATTGTGTTGACAGAAATAGTCGATAGAAAGTGCTGACCACGAGACGTGTTTTTTTTTTTTTTTTTTCATGGCGCACACATCAGCACTTTCTTCAGCCTTATGGATCTGATGCGTGTGTAAAACGCAGAGTTATATGCTTAAAGTTTTCCCTTCCAATAAAACTCTACTGAAAAGTTTGAGAGAGTTAAGCGTACTGAGCTCATGCAGTCCAATATGGCACACATTCACAACACAGAGTGGCAAGAAGAGGTGAAAACAGGTAAGGAGGACACAAGATATAAAAATCAAGAATTGCTGTCCTGCCGAGACCCCTAATTGCATCTACATGTCACTCAAAGCAATTCCTCATTACAATAAGTGCAACCCCCTTAAATTAGACTTAAACAGGAGGGAGTTCATTAAAACCCAAATTAGAATTTTGAGGTCATTATGAGCAAAGCATTTTAAGATAAGACTACATTTTTATTTTTTCAACCTGGCTCAGTCTGTTCATTAGGAAAATGAGAGCAAAAAAGTCAACCTGTCATTTTACATACACATACATATTTGTAATGTTTCTTTGAATGATTGCTTAACAGGTTTCTATGCATGTGCATATGCTATGAGTAACAAAATGCTTTAAAAATTTCAAACAACAACAACAAAAAATAATTTAGACAAGGGCTATGTTCACATGGGATAAACAACTGCATGTACTTAAAGTTGTGGGGGGGGGGGGGTCAACGTATGTGAACACAACTATGCCTGACTTAAATTCAGGACTGACAACCACAATCTGCTGCTGTGTGAACTTAGTCAAATAGTCTAAATGTCTAAAAGGAAGTAATTATATAGCAACTCTGGAATGCAGCCCTGTATGTATTTATGTATAGGGCTATACAAAGATCTATTAGATACCCCATGTCATGGCTATTCAATTAAAACAAAAAGAAAAAAAATAATTATGTAAGACTCAAAGTTGCATTTTTATGACTTTGACATTCTTATAACTTTTGCATGAAACTTTAACATGAGCGAGTTTAACAGGAAGCAATTTGTCAGAAACCCAGACATATACTACATTTTTACAGTCCCGAAATCAATTATATTCTACAGTACATACATAACAGCAATGCACTGTTGTTCCTCATTATAACACAACTTTCTGTGAATATGTTAAGACTTCAAGATAATTAACAAAAACCATTTAGATTTAATTAGTAATATAAGTTTAACTTACACTAAGAAAATTCTGTAAAAATAAGCCCAATGTATGTGGTAATATGAATGGATTTTCTGGATAGATGTTTCACAGTTGCTTTGCCCATATTTTGAATGGTGCATTGCACTATGTTGAGTTTTACGTTCAATGTAAATGTCTGTAAACCTAGCAGGTAATGTCCCTGCATAAAATGAACAGTACTTTTTTCTTCTTCTTTCTTTACAGTGATATTTGAAGACAAATGTAATGAATGAAACATGTTCTCAGTGACGTGAAAAAATGGCCTCTAGGCTATCACATTTATCTGTTTAAAAATCTTTTTCGCAGCAGAATAGAACTCTTCTCCGATAATTTAATGACAGATTAATGATGATTACAAACATTTGGAGGATTTACTCGGTGAGATCATATGCAGATTATATCTACCCTGCACTGTCATGCATCTTCTCAGCGTGTGAAATAAACGCTCCATCAGGTCTAAAACAAGCATACGCATTTTAAAGTTTAAAATGCAGACGCACAGCTTGGCAGCTCTTTAAGGATGCCATCGCTGCTTTCATTACCAACTACGCTCATGTAAAGAAAATCTCCAACGAAGAGGGAATTTTTTTTTCCTTACATATCCGCCTGTGATAAAATATGTGTAACAATATTCTTCGGTCTCAGCTGCGGCGCAGAGACACAGCGCTGTCATTTTTTTTCCGACACAAACGGCGTGCGCTCTGTTTTAATCATAGCTTTCTCCGAGCAGGTCTTAATGCACACTGCTCGAACCCTTCCTTGACTGGCATGCACGTCATGGGGAGAAGCAGCTTAGCAAGTTCAGAAAGGCCAACTATTAAGTGTGACAGGCTAACTCTTCAAAGAGCCTGCATCTCGTTAGAGCTCACCACGGGAGTCAGAAATAAATAAATAACCTTTTTATGAAAAAAATCCAACACTCTGACACCTAGTTTGTCTAACAATGTGCCTACTGACTGGGTTTTAAAAGATTAAAATGTCTCTTTTCACCTTCTTTTTTGTTCCTATCTCATTAGCACACGTCTTCGGTGACTTATCACTGTCGAGTGTATTTAGAAATAGTATATTTCATGCAGAGAGTTAGAAATTTGCAGTCCTTTAAGAGAATCCACCACACAAAGACATGTGAAATGCATATATATATATATATATATATATATATATATATATATATATATATATATATATGTACCTTTTTCATACCTGCTTTTTCCTTGGCTATGGCTGTAAACTCAATTTTAACAGCCAATAACTCATAAGTGAATGACATACAGAGCAAATATATTGCTCTTCAGCAGTAATTACAGGGCAAGGGCCTAGATAAGCGGCATGCTGACCCGAACCTCCTGGGAGGAAAAGATGTTTTTTTCCCTTTATTTGGCAGAGGAGTCAATCAGTGGCCCTAGTCGAAAAAGAAGGCGGTCAGCAGGGCCATTTCAGGTTAGACCTGTGGGTTTTTTGTTTGCTCGAGGGAAAAAAAAATAATAAGTGCTGCTGATGTAGAAGTTCCCAAATGGACGGTTTTATTAAAGATTTAACCAATGCAAAACTGTGACCATGTGGCCAATAAACGTCTAACTGATTCAGCTATTAGCATTCACACCGATTTAAATAGGAATCTGACCAAATGTTCAACATGGTAACTTAACTCTGTAATGACGCTCTAACAAGCTCGGATTTCAGTGCAGTCAAAAAGTCAAATGCCATATCACTGGCTGCTGGTGCACTGAAATGAAATGGCTCACAGCTGTGTTTAGCAGAATTATTGCTCTCTGTGTCCGTAGCCTTGCTAAAGGACACACTCACTGGAAATAGCCAGCACATGTGAGGAATTATTGACTGAGCTATGGTGGCATTTACCTAGTTTTAATTCACAAATTAAAAATGGCAACAGACCATGTTGGACAGCATGAAAGTTAATCCATTTTAAGCGCGTGGTACCTTGAGGTTGTGTGTGTCCGTGTGCAAGTCGGTCTGCAGTGTGTGTTTGTTTGTTGAGTACCTTATTGTCATCCTACTGTGAGGTGGGAAATTACTGGTAGCTTGTATCCATGGTGTGGAGCCATGGTGGATGGTGAAAAGTCTAGTTGCTCTTACTTGTAATGGAGGATTAGGGACTAAACTGATGATTAAGGAAATGAATGTAGCAAGATCGTAATAATGCCAGTGTCTTTTTTATTTTTTTAGCATTAAGACAAGCTCAGAGCATTTTTTTTTATTTCTATTTATTTCTTTTCTTTTTTGGGGGGGGGGGGGGGGGGGGGGGGGGGGTTTACACATGCTTACATTGACTAAGACTGGTGTAATGGGAATTTAAGCTCTTGTTACCTGTATGTGTCCATTTGTACAGTACGTGGGTATTATGGAAGAGAGGAGAGACCAAAAGTGGGATAAGAACCATTACTATGGCACTTTGAGTCTTGGAGGAGTACTACTATAAAAACAAGACATTTTAACTGCCATTTCAAAATAGTTAACTACTCATAAAGTAAAAAAAAACAAAACAAAAAAAAACATTGTGACAAAAAAAAAAAAAAAAAAAAAAATCTTATTTTCTTTAGTAGCAATGACGAAGTATAATAGGAACCAGGTGTGCTACATGATGCACAGCTTGGATTGTTCCATTTAAAAGCAGAAACGCAATGAAAGACAGGAGGAGGTCCCCCTGTCATAGTTCCCACAATTGTTACCGCCATGATTCAGACTGCAGTAATAATGCCTTTTCTCTGCATTCTCCATATACAACTCAAACAGTAGCAATATGCACCCTTCTGAGCTTCTGCTGTCTAAATCTAAAGTCACTCTGAACTTTGATACATTTTTTAAAGTCTTCCTGGAGTTTAATAATAATAATTATAATAAGAATAAAAGGAAAATAAATCTACACTAAGTCATTTGCAATGCACAACAATATCAGTTTGGAGATCTACGGTGATGTAAATTCTAAGTTAATGACCATTGTGACCTCAGAATGCAAAGCTATAACACTGCCGCCAAATTGTATTTAAGAGGCAATAGTATATTACTTGTGAAAACAGCTATATGTTTCCAACCTGTCGTCTTTATGTAGCCTTTTATCTCCAGTAAAAAAATGTTTTATTCCATTGTTAAGTTCTGACACCCCTCACATATGCACACACACACGCACCGTGAATTCAGCTAAAAAGTGAAGTCATTATCCTCCAATGGTGACAGCACTGTTTGAAAATGACATTGGATTTTAATGTGGTGCAAGTCAATTTCAGCATATGAAAGGACTTGGGGAAAGATAATGCAGGGCCAATTTACACTCAATTGAAATGTGCGTTTCCTCTTGAATCTGCCCCAATTCCATCCTGGCCCAATGAACAGCTCGAGCTGAAAGTGGGTGGCTGTGCTGAGAGAATATCCACTGCATTGTTACAAAGCCATTTGAAGATCGTGGCATAGACTAACTGGCCTTCTGAGTCTTGGTTACTTTGCAAGGGTGAATCTGTAAATGCAATATTCAGATTTCACAAACATAATTATGCCACAGCGGTTCAAAGGTTCCACTGTGTACCCATTGGTTGCACGGCTTGTATACCCTGCAATGTTAATGGCACACATTTAATCAAGTGCCAAAAATATTTGAAATACGTTCATAGAATTGGACAGAGGGATGTGTTTACCATTGCAAATGTTAGCGCTTAAGGGTTTTTGCGGAGGTGCGGCTTATAAAAGCTGTCAGCTGCCTTTCAGGACTGTCTATCTTTTCTGTCAGAATCATTCATTATTCAAACCCAAATTATACCAAAGTCAGTTATCAAGACTCCTTGACTTGACTTACATAATAGCAGACCATTTCTACACAATAGCATTTGCTTCCCGGTGGAAATCATTCATGGAAATTGATACTAATCTAGATGCCAAGGCCAATACGAGACAGTTAAGAATATTTGTGGTTCTGATAAAGAAGAACTTTCTTTCCCCTTGGGCTCATGTTTAGATCAGATGCATGTTGAACAGGATTCAGAACTTTTTTTCATTTGTCTTCTCAGACTTCTGATTAACAGCAGAGGCATTGTAGCCCGTTACAGACCAGGTTGAAGCTCTTTGATATCTGTGCCGAGCTCATGGGGGCTCAACCAGAAGACCACCCACACCACAATGAGACACAGACTCCTGAAGGAGGTAGAAGATTACAAATGACTTACGCTCCTGAAACTTTTGTGTCACTTTTGATCATGCCAGAGAATCAATGCACAGTGTAGTGCTTGACAGCCTCTTCCTTCTAATCAAGAGAACAGAATCAGTCCTCCACCCAGTTCCCTTTCCATCTCTCTACATTCGTCTTTCTTTCCACCATGTCCTTATTCAATCCCCCATCTGCTTCTTGCTGTAATGCTTCATGTCAGACTCTTTTTTGGGTCTCGTCTTTTTTGAAATGCATGTCGCCATTGCTAACACGATTTTACTCATTATTACCATCTCCATTGCTTTGTCCTCTGCTTTCTGGCTCTCATTGTAAGCCAGTGAGAGGCAGGTTAATGAATAATTACACATCAGACAAAACTTCCCTGATATATATATATATATATATATATATATATATATATATATATATATATATATATATAAAAGTAAATCAAATAAAATAAAAGTAAATCAAATAAAATAACATATCAAATAGATTTGGAGGGCCCAAATTACTGACCAATACAATGAGGTTTAATTGGCACAGTAGCACTTCTACGTTGATGACTAACAGTGTCAACGTCTTGCCTATAAGTGTCTATTTTATACAACCAGCATGAGTAAGCAACAACAGTCAGACAATTTGGAACTGTACAGTGATCAAAAGGAAAAGCAATATTTGATATTTCAGCTGAAAAATTCCAAGAGGCACTCACTGCCAAAAATAATAATAATAATAATAATAATAATAATTACTTTGACTGCTTTAATTTATTACTTGAGCCCATGACAAAGAAAAGTGTTAATAAATTTGCCCAATTACAAATTTAATGGTAACACTTTACAGTTAGGTTCATTAGTTAGCAATAGTTAACTACTTTAGTTAACATGATAATGAAGATGATGAACTTCTACATTATTTATCTAAGTTTCAACATTCACTAATACATTATTAAAATCAAATGTTGTGCTTGTTAACGTTAATTAACTCACTGGGAATTAACATGAACTAATAATGAAAGATTTTCATTAAGTAACATGAACAAAGAATAATAAACGTATTCTGAAATAAATGTATTCTCATTTTGTGTCCGTGTTCATTGATACATTATATATGTTCAATGTGTTCACCTAAGAGAAAATGTAACAATTTGAGGCTGACATGCATGCTAATGCAAGATGCAGGAGAGAAGAATCATGAATTATATGAAAACATCTTCATCATTACTGTCATCGATTACACCAGCTGTTCTCATGTTGTTGAGCGGTGACACCAGCCCCCATCTGTACCTCTTCCATCATATTTAAACAGTCACTTAACTGGGCTGCTAGTATTCAAGGAGCATCATGTCCACGGAAATCTGCTCTGGTTGTGTGTGTGTGTCTGTGTGTGCGTGTGTGTGTGTGCGTGTGTGGGTCTGCTCTCTGGCTGCCAGCTCGGTTAAGTGCCCAGCGGTGGCATGGATGAGTGAGTGGTCAGGTGTGAAATTACAAACTCTGCCCAAAATCCCATCAGCTGTTAATGCACACCCACACAGAGCAAACTGAACTACGCGCTCCACTCGCAGCTAAACCAATATAACTAATCAAACGGGAAAATATCAACAGCCCTTAGTTCTGAGACTTGTAAAACAAGACCACGACAAATGCAGAAAAAAATGGATAAAGCTGATACAGGAATGCATTTGAAATACATATACATGGATTAATTACACATGTTCAGTCTTGTCACAAAGAAATTGTGTTATGAGAAGTATAAACTCATATCAGTTCATATATGTGACATTGTGTAGGCGACGAAAGGCTTGTTTGCACCTGCTTTTACTGCCTTCATATAATGTCAGAGCCCACATATCGAAATGAACACCACCACAATGTAATTGCCAGACAAACTCTAGATTTTTATTTTCTTTGAGCCTCAACTTTCAGAGATGAGAATGTGTCAATTAAAGCAATCAAATCTGCATAAACTGTTATGCATTACAATACAATTTGGTCCCACATTATATTAGGTGGCCTTAACTACTATGTACTTACATAAAAAATAAATACAATGTACTTATTGTGTTCATATTGTATTGTAAAACACTTTTGCTGCTATTCAGGTGGGATAGGGGTAAGGTTTTGGAGAGGGTTGGAGGTATGGGTAAGTTTAAGGGTGGGTTAAGGTGTAAAGTATGGGTCAACAGTATAATTATAAATGTTATTACAGAAATGTAATACAGATGTAATTACATGTAGTTTTTTTATATAAGTACAATGTAAAAAACATGTATGTACACAATAAGTACATTGTACTAAATTATTAATTAAAATGTAAGTATATAGTAGTTAAGGCCACTTAATATAAAGTGGGTCCTAAAATTTAATATTGAATTGTTAATTTAATATTGAGTGTTAAAGGGGACATCGGATGCTCATTTTCCACAAGTGATGAATTAATCTGAGAACTTTCTGTCCCTCCATTGAAAGTGTGTATATGGTATACTGTCCATGTCCAGAAAGGTGATAAAAACATCTTCAAAGTGGTCCATGTGCCATCAGAGGGTCAGTTAGAATTTTTTAAAGCATCGGAAATACATTTTGGTCCAAAAACAGCAAAAACTACTACTTTATTCAACATTGTCTTCTCTTCCGTGTCTGTTGTGTGAGCGAGTTCAAAACACTGCAGTTTTGTGATATCCGGTTCGCGAACGAATCACTCTATGTAACCGGATCTTTTTGAACCAGTTCACCAAATCGAACTGAAACTGATGCAACCGGACCTTGACTCGAGAACGAGTCAATCGTTCGTTCGTTATCTGGCTCTGCTGAAGTAAATGAATTACTCCGGGTTATTGGTTTGTTCGAACTCTGAGGGAGTGTCAGCCACATTAAAAAAGTTAACAGCTTAAAGCTGCAGTAGGTAACTTTTGTAAATATATATATATTTTTTTACATATTTGTTAAACCTGTCATTATGTCCTGACAGTAGAATATGAGACAGATAATCTGTGAAACAAATCAAGCTCCTCTGGCTCCTCCCAGTGGTCCTATTGCCATTTGCAGAAAGTCATCCGCTCCCGGTAAGAAACAACCAATCAGAGCTGCGGTCCGTAACTTTGTTTGTGTTAAAAATGTAGAAAAATGTATATAATAAGCGAGTACACCATGAATCCATTTTCCAAACCGTGTTTTTAGCTTGTCCTGAATCACTAGGGTGCACCTATAATTAGTGTTTATATTCGATCTATTTTAGATTGCTTCGGGGGTACCGCGGCGGAGAACCCAGTACCTTTGTGATTCTTCATAGACATAAACAGAGAGAAGTAGTTTCGGCTACAATGTTCTTCCGCAAGACGCAAGCCGTTCTGTTTATTTACCGCTAGATCGTCAAAAGTTCCCTACCACAGCTTTAAGTCATTTGTAGATTAATGCTTATTGGAGACACTAACCATTTCAAAGGATTCAGTTCAATTTGGTGAACTGGTTGAAGAAGATCCGGTTACATCGAGTGATTTTTTCGTGAACCGGATATCACTCACATTACACTGCAGTGAAGGCGCTCACAACGGACCCAGAAGAGAAGACAATGCTGAATAGAGTTGTCGTTTTTGTTATTTTTGGACCAAAATGTATTTTCGATGCTTCAACAAATTCTAACAGACCCTCTGATGTCACATGGACTACTTTGATGATGTTTTTCTTACCTTTATGGACATTGACAGTATACCGTACACACAGCTTCAATGGAGGGATTAATTAACCCCCTGCCCTTTCAGTTTTTTTATTTTTTATTTTTTTTCAAACATACATATGATAATCAAAAATTTCCCAAATCATACCAAATGCACATCACTTAAAAATTAGCAATTTCATACTTGTAAGTAAGAACAACACATTGCAAAATGGAGACCATTAACACAAACAGATATTGAAAAAAATAAAATAAATACATAAATAAATAAAATACTGGTACAATGCTTTGGGGACATTTTCTGGACAGAGATTAAGTAACTTGATTATTGTCTTGATGGAAATGGAAATGTTTTAGCTATTTTCTTACATGTTTTGATTTTGTGCTTTTTTCTTTACTTTTTGAGAAGCTTAATCTGTTGCTGCACATCAGAATTATATTTAAAAAAAAAAATTCTCATTGTGATGGATTATTAAGGGGATTTGGCCTTTGTGTTCCCTCATCTTCCTGTGAAACAGGGAGCCATGGCTGGATAATTCCATGTCCCCTGTCTGATGTTGTAACAAATGTAAATATTAATGGGAATATTGATCTTCAGAGATTTTACTCAAAACAATTCATGGACAACAAAATGTTGTGGCCAATGTATTTTTGAGGAAAAATCATTTTGGTGAAAATTTAGATTTTTATTCATTTTTATTTACTTCGTTTTACAGTCATCCCCCTAACCCCCCACCCAAAAAATCCAGATTGCCCTTCATATATTTGATCATATTTCCTAAAGGTGCCAAAAACTCTGACCATGACAAACTCTCTCTCTATTAAACAGCTACTTTATGTACAACATAATAAATAATGATAATAATGATAATAAAAATGTTTCAAAACTGACAACAACAGCTGATTACAATAATTTATGCAATAATTTAAAGTTTTTTTTTGAAGTTTCTATTGTTTTTGTTGGATTTGCTTCTCAGTTCTTTACAATTTTAAGCTTTTCCTGGTTCATTCCATGTTATACACAACCTATGCCCTCCTAATTCAGATTAGCACAGCTGGTTTTAAATGAATCTTGTTTATTTTAGTTCAGGACTTCATGGTCCAGGAGTTAGTTATCTGTACTTAATCTGTGTTTCAGAAAGCTATTTTTAACCATGATTTACTTGTCTAGATTCAGC
Source organism: Carassius gibelio (assembly GCF_023724105.1). Classification (NCBI taxonomy): domain Eukaryota; kingdom Metazoa; phylum Chordata; class Actinopteri; order Cypriniformes; family Cyprinidae; genus Carassius; species Carassius gibelio. The sequence continues at coordinate 11,370,916 of NC_068384.1, forward strand.
CTACTCCTGACTTAATTTAAACCTTGTCCGGAAAACCGCCCCTTTATCTAATAAAAATAACTTTTAAGTCACAATTTAATATATTTCCTATTCTGAGTACCAGAGAACATCCGAAAACTCCCACACACACCTTTTGACACACAGAATTCTGCTATGTTGTCATCCTGACTTTAACCTTATTCTGTTCTTATAAACAGCACCTCTTAACATCAAACGGCAAAGGAAAGGCCCCAGAGACTCCAAAACATGGAGGTAAAAAATAAGAAATGAAAAAACAGAGCCAGAGTGTCACGGTAAAGAACTACCGCAGCCCTCTGTTGTTCCATAAGAGATATTTCTTGTTGAACTCAAGACACAGGAAGTTGCAAAATTGCAGACATGTGTCAAAAAAAAAAAAAAAAACAACATGCATCTAGAAGTAATAATGACATCAGGATATGAAGAGTGTGTCGGGGGCGTTTGCAACAATATTTCACCTCAGCACTGACAGGATCCCAGATTAGACAGGGTTGCAGGGCACCAATCACGATTGCTAGCCCTTTCTTTCTGATGCATACTCACATTTGATCCTGATCCAAGGTTCACACACTCGTAGAAAACACATACACACACATACACAAAGTGGCATGACAATGAGCGCGGCTGGTCTGTTGTCACTCTATTTAGCAGGCAGATTCTCCATGCTGCTTTTCTGTCATGCTTTTCCAATGTTGCCACACAACGGTTACTGTACACTGCGCTGCTAACCATATGTAACTAAGACGTGTCAAATCGGACCCCCGTGACTGTAACTCAAACCCACTCCCACACAGATGAGCCAAAGCTACAGAAAGAATGTGGTGCTTGTGTGTGTGCTTGATTTTGGCATTTCTTGTCTTTTTCTCCTTCTGTGGTTGGTTTTCATTCGAAGACCACTTTCACTGACAGCCCTATAAACAGGCTCCCACCCACAAACACCAGCCACCACTCACAAACACACACGCATACACATCTCCTTTATATCCTCTCTCCATACATCATTCATTTTCCCCACCCAAACATACCCTCTCATTTAGTCGTTTCCAAAAAGGCATGGTGAATTGCTCTTTATCTCTCTTGTCATCTTATAGAAATTGGTGCTACGCTTCTAACAAAGTCTATCATGACTTCATCACTGTCTCTTTGTCTATTTTTAAGTAGAATCCTTCCTCAATTCAAAATTTTCTAATGCTTTTTAAATCGTTCTACCTTCTCTTTGCAATCCCTCTATTGCCCCTTTTCCTCATCTTTAACTCTTTTCGTACTCTTCTTTCTATCTTTTTTGGGTGTGATTACATACTTTTTCACTCATAAAAAGTGCTGTAGGGGTACCATGGGATATGATGGTATCAGATGGTAATACTGATGTAATTGTAGGTTGATAAATACCACGAAAATCTGTCAGAAATAAACCTTTTAAACAGAAATTGTGCCCTTACACTGGTTTTCTTGGACATTAATTCAAGCTATACTACATTTCATAAATTCATACAACCCCCTGTAATTAAAACCATCATCTTGGTGTTGCTAGCACTATACTCTACTGCTTGAGTTACTTAAATATACTTCTGTCTGTTTATATATAACATAAATAAAACAAATCCTTTTTTGGAGAGTTATTACTCTTAATGATAAAATTAACATTAGGCAACAATACAAAAGTAGCTGCAAACAACACAAGATATTACATATTAAATGTTCTGCATTCATTTTATATATATATATATATATATATATATATATATATATATATATATATATATATATATATATATATACTGTATATATATATGTATATATATATATATATATATATATATATATATATATATATATATATATATATATATATATATATACTGTATATATATATATATATATATATATATATATATATATATATATATATATATATATATATATATATCAAGATTTTCAGTCAGGTTTCAGGCCCCACCATAGCACAGAAACTGCACTTGTTAAAATTACAAATGACTTGCTTCTTGCGTCAGATCAAGGCTGCATGTCATTGATAGTTTTACTTTATCTTAGTGCTGTGCTCGACACCATAGATCATGACATAAGTGTCCTTACCATGGCAAGAAAAATATTTTACCCCAATTCTAGAGTCTCTGCACTGGCTATCTATTCTATTGTTCCATATCAGTTACAAATTATTATTACTTACCTATAAGGCCCTAAATGGTTTAGCTCCTGGATACCTAACTAGCCTTCTACCACGCTATAAGCCATCATGCTCCCTAAGGTCACAAAACGCTGGACTTTTGGTAGTACCTAGGATAGCAAAGTCCACTAAAGGAGGTAGAGCTTTTTCGCATTTGCCTCCCAAACTCTGGAATAGCTTTCCTGATAATATTTGGGGATCAGAGACAATCTCTCTATTTAAATCGAGATTAATAACACATCTCTTTCATCGAGCATTCAGATAATACATCTCATAATTTTGGAATGCAGTTATCTCTGATCAAATGTGCATTATTTAACTTGAATTAAACTCAAACTAATTAATTTCACTTGGTTGGAACAGCAGCTACGTGGGATCCCATACTTGGAATTTGTGATCTGCATTTAATCCAAGTGCAAACACACACAGCATTGAGTAGTGAACAAACAAACAAACACACACCCACACACACACGCCATGAAAACACAACCGGAGAGGTAATTCACTCCTCCCACCTACAATCCCTGCGGACATGAGACACAAACCTGCGACCTTCGGGTTTCAAGTCCGACTCTCTATCCGGAAGGCGATATATATATATATATATATATATATATATATATATATATATATATATATATATATATATATATATATATATATATATATATATATATATATTTTATTCCATTATCTCCCCAATGTTTCCATTAGTTGTTCTTTTATCCCGCTGTCCTTTGTCACTTTTTTTTTTTTTTTTTTTTTTTTGAGTCCCTTGGCTCCTTACATCAAATACTCTCAACAACCAGCAGCCACGTCCCCCTTTTCCCAAAGTGGAATCTATGTTTTAATTTTGATGCTCTCTCTTACTTTCATTCTCTCAACTGAAATCGGAGTTGTCCCTCTTCTCTCAGCAGTAGGTTAATGGGGTGTTGTAGATAGTTGGCTTGCCCTCTGGAGCATGACATCTCTTTCACACACCTGGTTCCAGCACGCAGTGGCCCGATACTATAGCAGACATGCTGGTAGTTTTCCGGCTGGTTGGGCAGGCCAGTACCCTCTGATCTGCAGTCCCCCCGGCCAGCCCAAACATCCGCAGCCCTTGTATATAACTGACCACTAGCACGCCAGAACGTCATGGCTGAATAGCCTGCAGGCTTTACATTAAATGTTGAAGGAAAGTTCTGTAGGAGGTTGTTTCGAGCATATAAATGTGTGGGTATAGTTTGCGTTACTTAATTGGGGTGTGTTTAGTAATATTTGTGTGTGAAAGAGAGCAAATGTTGCATTTAGCCTTAGGTGCTTTTTCTGGAAACTGTTAAAGTATTGCTTTTATTGGTCAGTGTGGAGGGTAAAGTTAAGACTGTGAGCGCACGAGTGGGTGTTGTAACTGACAGACCTGCATTTTATTTTACATAACATTTCTTTAAAAGGCTCAAAGCTCAGATCCGGAAAAACACACATGCAACTCTGGTCCTTGTGAACTGTGCCAAGAATGTAGAAAAAGCCAAAAGCAAAGTGTATTTACTCCTAGTCGTGCACAAACATCATTTTTCAGGAGAGTGAGACACTGGCTGTAATCAGAGATGGTAGTCAGAACGTTATTTTCAAAGGTTCATTTGTGTGATAAATCTTACTCTTACACACATGTTGGGTTGGAGAGAGTGGGTGATAAGACACAAACAACTTCCATTACTGTGGAGCGTCCTTTGCAGTCTTTCAAGTTCATACTGAACTTTGTAGGGCTAAGAAAGAGCCATGCAGCACCATGAACCATTTATATGAAGGTACCAAAGCTTCAGGATACCTACCGTTGATCTGAAAATTAACCATATTTGTGAACAATTCTTTGAAAATTCAAACTGTATTGAAGGTTTTCAGTACCACTGGATCTACATGGAGCAACAATTATGCTTATTTGACATGTTAAACAGACGTAAAGACACTGGAAATCACCTGGAAATTTCTTGATGGGTTTATTGTCTGTTAATTGTTACTCAAATAATTATTTGTCTGAATTTAACAGATTGTAGCACCATACATTGGAAATGGCTTTTCTTATAATTTAATTCAACTGTAAACTAATCATACACTTTTGAGAACACTATCAAAAAAAATATTTTTATAAATAAAGATTATTAGAGTACATTATCTGAGGAAAATTATATTTCAGTCTCTCTACTTGAAAATTTCATGTTTGATTCAATGTATTTACTTGCAGTAAAAAAAATAAAAATAAAAAAAAAATAAAAAAAAAATTCTGAGTAAATCTACACCTAACTGAATTTAGTAAAACATGTCAAACTCAACTGGATCTGCAATTAAACTACTTTTCATTTTTAGCAAATGTGCATTTTTGAATTGGGACCACAAGGAAGAGAAGACCGCACAGAGCATTAGGCAATTACCCAAAAAAATGTATATAAGAGAGATGTTGCAACCTTATAATACCAGTAGGAATCTGAGATCCTTAAATTAGATCCTGCTAGTTTCTCCACCTCTAGATTAATGACAAAAGGAGACTGTGCCTTTGAAGTAGTTGCTCTCACGTTGTGGAATGATCTTATTTATATTATATTAATGAATTTAGCAGATGCTTTTATCCAAAGCATCTTATAATGCATCCAGGCTATAAATTTTTTACTTATTATTATTATTTTTTTTTATCAGTATGTGTGTTTCCTAGGAATTGAACCCATGACCTTTTGCGCTCATAATGCAAAGTTCTTCCACTGAGCCACAGGAACGCTCTTCCTCTGAAACTGAGATCTGTGGACTCTAATCTTTGTATTTATTTATGTATTTTTTTGTAAAGAACTTCAATACAACAGAACATTAAACACCAGCTGGTCCACCGCTGCATTCCAATTCACATACGATCAGTCCTAGTATTCAGAACTAAAATTAGTTGTGCCCACATCAAAGACCCATTACTGTCTGATGGAAGTGGCATTTCTTTTTACAGTAGGAAGAACTTTAGCGCAAATAAATTAACTAAATTGTGGAGTGTGTATATGAGGACATTAACTGTGATAAAATGATTGACAAGCAAGTTTAGGGTAACAGTATGCATTGTTGTTGTCTGTTAAAGATGCAATTATGACAGTACAAAAAGAGTACATACTGTAGTATAGGTGAACTGAAACACAGTGCAGCTCAAAATCATGTTTACTTTCAACATTTACTCTCCAAATCCTGTCCCTGTTCCATCCTTGGAATTATAAATCTCTTGCAGTTTCAGCCATGCTAAGCCAGATAGATTGTAAATTACCAGGGCAGTAAATTGAATACTACATAATTTAATAAACAAATGATGTTGGATTAAAAATAACAATCAGGTCTCCATCTGCATTGACTAGGTCATTTGAATTGATGTGCATCCATTTAAATGCAAAACAAAAAGATAATGCAGATGGAATAACCCTCATCTTCTGTTGAAATTAAATCTTTTATTATTTTCATGTTTGTGGTTCCAGAGACCCTGGTCAAGCACTATACAAACAAACAATAATAGCAATTTTGAAAATAAACCTATTATTTTCCTACAAAACCATTTAATAGGTTCACCTGACCTAGTCAAAGCTCAATAGGCAGGTGCAATTTCTCCTCTCCTATATATATATATATATATATATATATATATATATATATATATATATATATATATATATATATAATTTTATTTCAGTTATTCTAAAGGACAGTCTAAACTTAAAGACAATAATGAATTTGCACAGATAACCTGTTCTGCTGTAGCCATGGGTGTTTCAGTCTTTGAGTTAATACAATTTCTTCACAAAAGAGCTCCTCTTCTTCTTCTTCTTCTTCTCTCTCTCTCTCTCTCTCTCTCTCTCTCTCTCTCTCTCTCTCTCTCTCTCTCTCTCTATATATATATATATATATATATATATATATATATATATATATATATATATATATATACACACACTAGTGCACACACCGAAGCTGTCCCTTACCAGCTGACTCGGCCATTATGAGGTCATCAGAGGCACAGATTCAATTTTCCCTCATTATGATTCCCATGTAAATGGGTTGTCACAGAGATGTAAAGCAAGTAGAACTTGTGTGTGTGTGTGTGTGTGTGTGCACATGCGCATGCATATTACACCTTACAGAGCTCTGTCTCTAGAATGGTGTGGTGATGAGGCGAGGCATGAAATTCAGAGTATTTGAGGGTCAAGCCTGAAATGGGACACATAACAAACACAAACGCACAAAGATGGAAAAAGACACCGGTTCAGTATATAAAACTAGCTGCAGTTCATCCACAGTGAGAAGTGAGAGGCTGCTAAAATGTCACTTGGCAAGTTGCGTAGGTGTGAAACGATCCCTGTGCTTCGACCATTAGCACCTCTGCTTGTCACTTTCACACACATACACTCACGGGAACGCACACGGGGGCATACAGTCACCAGAAGGGTATAACAGCTACTTGAGGGGTCACAAATATGAAGCCTGAGATTACGATGCCATCTTTCTATCTATCTTAAGACACTTTGAGAGTCAGTACTTGTTTGTAATATAAATGTTTGCAATGTGATTAAATGTGTTTGGTATGAGTGGGAGGTTTTTCTTTCATATTTGTTTATGCTTTAGATGTCATAACTGTTCAAAAAAAAAAAAGAAAAAAAAAAATCTATTTATATTCTGCTTTTACTCTGACATGCACAGTGACCAAATATTTATTTAACAGCATTATATTATTAATAATACTTTTCAATTTTTCTTAAAAAAAGAAGAAAAAAATGTCTTTCATGTTGGATATTGATATGCAAGACTAATTTTACCTTGAAGCCATGATTTCTTATATATATATATATATATATATATATATATATATATATATATATATATATATATATATATATATATATATATATATTAATGCAATATCAAAGAAATTTTACTCTGAAAAGCATTTGTATAGAGGCAAATTTGCATTAATGTGAAGTCCTCCGTTTGTTTTCAATGAGAGTTTACAATTTGTGGTGATCAGATTTGCTTTATATTACAAAATTTTAATGCACAATGCACTGAAGCGCAAATTAATGCATAAACATATAACATTGTATTAAAAAACGCACAAGAAGCAGGGTAAGAAATTGCCAGTATTCTGAAAATTTATTCATGCATGGCTAATTGTTCACCTAATTTATGATATGATGCATTATGCATTGATATAATTTCTTTATACAATTGCTTTCCTCTGCAGAATAGTAATCATTAACAGCGATAATACAAATTTCTTTTCAAAACAGAATAACATTTTTACCTTTAATGCATCCATCTTATCAGATTTTTTTGAATCTATAGCCATCTCCACAGCCAACTAGCATTACCAAATCCAAAAGGAGGAACACTATTACTACACCAACCTGGTGGACTCCAGTACTAGAGCCTGTGTGAATGGATCAGAATATTAAGAGCTATACCAAAATCAAAGATGGTCAATATAAATCAACAGACTGCAGCAAAATCTCTCATAAGCAGACCCTCCTGAACCATTATCTCTCCATAGGTGTCAGTCAGGGTCATTAGGTCATGGCCTTTTAAACAAACGCAATGGCTCAACTTCATCCTCCAAGGATGAGACAAATGCATCTCTTTATATAGACTGAGCTGCTATAACATTATTATCTGCTTTGTCTTGTCAAAGTGAGGGGAGTTAAATATCTGCTCTAGAAGTCATTAGTTTAAAACCCATTTACCTTCCTCTCCCCCTCTCTGCTCTGAGAAATGATAAAGCCCCAATTAATAATTCAGCCTAATTAAACACTCATATTCAAAGAGGGCTAGGTCACCGTATGCTTACTAGCTATTAATTGTTCCTGACAGAGCCGCATTAGTATTCAGATTTCTCAGTCGCACATATCTATTTTCTTTCAGGCAGATGAGGTACAGACTACAGGTCGACACTGTTGCACACTGATGAATAAAGGACCTGTGACTAAATTAGATAATTGTGTTTTCAACAAACGGACGCAGCCTGGCTAACAATGGTAAAAGTCGAAGCCAAGCCTGACAAGTGCACTTAAGGCTCAGGAACGGAACGCCACGCTGAGGTGACATTTACTTGTGACTAATACTTTATGTGTGAGACAAGTAATAACAGCCTGCTTGCCTGTTTTGGTTAAGCTAATTTACTCGGATAACATAGAAAGTCATATTTTACAGACACCTTAATGTGATACTATATTTTAATGTAATAGAACTGATGTACGATACATTGTATGTTTCACAAGGTGTGAAGCTGTCAATATCTTATTGGTTTTAATGACTTCACAAAATCAAGATTGGAGATTTTAGGCTAATCTATATGCTAATCTACACCTGAACATTAACAACATTCACTTTAGAGCTGATATACATTACCGTTACAACTTTTGGGGCTGGTAATGATTTTATTTTATTTTATTTTATTTATTTATTTTTTATTTTTTTATAAATCTCTTATGCTCACTAAGACTGCATTTATTTGATCATAAATACATAACAAAACAGTTATATTGTGAATTATTATTATTATAATTAAGGACAACTATTTATTTTTTTTTCTTATTTTTCCTTAATTTTACTTATTTAAATGTTATTTCAGTTATCAATGTCATATGTATTAATGTTTGAACCAAGAGATCCGAGAAAAAAAGAAAAAAAAAACATAAATAAATAAACACATAAATATTTGCAAACATTGAGCGAATAAAGCCTATTCTGATTCTGGTTTTATTTTGTATTTAATATATTTTAAAATGTAAATTATTCCTGATTCCTGAAAGTCAGTGTCACATGATCTTTCAGAAATAATTAGAATTTGCTGATTTGGTGCTCAGGAAACTCTTCATAATATGGGCTTTCACACCTGGTAGTTCTAGGAAATTAGTTCTAGGAACTAGACACGGTTCCCAGAGAACTATATTATTCCTATAGGGACATTTTCCTGCTTGCATTCACACCAGTAGGAACTCTAAAGTGATGTAAGCCAGCCAACAGCAACATCATTTAAGAACGGGGGATTGGGGGAAATGGATTATCATATGTCTACTTCAATTAAATTTTTTTTTTTTTGAGAGAAATATTAGGTTATCTCTTTTTATCCAAAATAGGGTGACATGAGCATTATGGAGCGCTATAAACACATGTAATGGTTGTTTTATTCATACTCGTAGCCGGTGGGCACCCACACACAGAAACTCCAAATATACACCAAATATACAAGAAAATCAATCATTTTGAACAAAATATCCATATTATGCAACCTTGTACCACAAAACCTTTAGTCTTAAGTGTAAATTGAGATTTATACACCATCTGAAAGCTGAATACATAAGCTTTCAATTGATGTATGCTTTATTAGGATCAGACAATATTTGGCTGAGATACAACTATTTGAGATCTGGAATCTGAGGGTGCAAAAATCGCAAGTTGTCCAAAAGAATTAGTAGCAATACATATTACTTATAAAAAATTACATTTTGATATATTTATGGTAGGAAATGTACAAAATATCTCCATGGAACATGATCTTGACTCAATATCCTAATGATTTTTGGCATAAAAGAAAAATCGATAATTTTGACTCATACAATGTTTTTTTTTTTTTTTTTTTTTTTTTTTTTTTGTCTATTGCTAAAAATATAGTCCAGCGACTTAAGATTGGTTTTGTGGTCCAGGGTCACGTATGGGTCCCCATCTCTGACCTGAATGAAAAGACAATATAAACACTTTGCTCAACCATGAAGACAATCTGTGTTTGTCTGTGATCTTCAAGCCATCGCAGGAGTTTTCAGAAGAATAAGCTATGTTTCTAATGCAATGCTAATAGAACCAGTATGTATTACGGTTTCAAATGGAGTTATGAGTTTGGAAAAAGACGTTACTAGAACTAAATTTGTCCCCAGTTCCTGCGGTGCTCAGTACAATCGGTACTGCAATTCCACCAAACAAACTAGAATTTTATAGGAAAAAATAAAACCCATGGATCCTCAAATGCACTTACACACTGAGGATGAACGATATGGCAAAACAAGCTATAATTAAATTAGGCAACGCTTGACGACATGTTTTGAAATCTCCCACTGAGATACCATGCAAACATGTTACCTGCAGTACATGGGATTTTGCAAAGAATCTTTGGCTCCAGTACAAATCCAGAAAGAACTCCAGTAATCTGGACGCAGCAGATGTCAGGTACTTGATACGACAGAAAAACAGAATAAGGAACGAGAATGAGAATGAATAAGTAAAGAAACAAAGTGTTGGCATGTGTTAGGGTGTGTGTTTGGCATTTGGCAGCTATAGACCCCATTAGTGGCAGGTCAGGCCAGGTAAAACACAGCCCAGCTGTCAGCGAAAGAGACAGAGAGACACAGAAAGTGATGTGTTTATAGGAACAGATTGTCCAGATGTTACAACTGTCTGTCTGCCTAGCTTCTGTGACCACTGTCAAGCCACCTCTGCCATAATGAGCAAATGTCTTGTATGTGTGTGAGATTGTTTATATGTGTGTTTATTCATTATTCATTTTGTTTTTGCCGTCCCAGCCCTGAGATGCCTGGATGTAACGGTGCAATGATGTGATCAGCATTTTTATTCTCTATCGATCACAGCACACCAGGAATGCTCTATATAAATCTTGTTTTTTTTTTTTTTTTTTTTTTCTTACAGAGTTTTCTAACAGTGTTTTTTTTTTTTTTTCTCACAGAGTCTCACGAGTTTCATTTTTGTTTTATAAATGGATGGATTTGCTTTCTGACAATACTTCACTTGCAAGATTGCCACTGCTTCAGATGACCCAGCTCTCTTTAGTCTCCTGTATAAATAAGTTCATTTTGGTATCATGCTAAATTATTGAACACCTTTTGTTTTTTTCTTCTTCACTATCAAATCTACAATTTTACATCAACATCAACCCACAGTGCAGAATCCATTTTCAAGGAACTTTTGAATGTTTGTTGCTGTTGTTTTGGTCCTAATTATGAGCATGACAGTAGCCAACAGGAACTTGACAGTATCTAATAATAATAATAATAATAATAATAATAATAATAATAATAATAATAATAATAATAATGATAATAATAATCATTACAAATATTTATAGGTAACAAAAATAAAAATACAGAGTTTTGTTAGTTACTTAAAAAATGTAAATAAATAAATTAACAAGTTAACATTTGTTTGCCTAATGAGAATAAACAGACCTCAAATTGCAATGCTCTAGACTTTCCTAATGCATCTCCAGAGATCAAGGGTACATCAGTTTGGGTAGCAAATTAATACACTACATGCACCGAGTACGACAGCTGCTATCTTGTTCATATAGCAAACTGTTGTTTTGGTGCAGGAAAATATGACTGCAATATGTCAAACTCATCCTCGTTTGAATGAAAGTGTGTGAAAACAACAGAGGAGCACTGCGGGTTTCACCAACAGATAAATTGTTTTTCAGATGTTGCTCAAACATCACCACATCTGCTCCTAAAAGGACCACAAAGTTTCTTTTGAAATAACAGCATGATACATTTATTTCTCTGCCAAACCAGACATCTTTCAATCACATTACTGATATATCAGACACCTAAATGCACCACTGAAATTTGCCCATGGCTGCAGCTATCTGGTTTCCCACCATCAGAGGATGTGGGCTTTTATTTCTTGCCTGAATATCTTAATTATCACATGAATGCCAATGGCAACAGTCTTAACAAAAGATCATGAACCTGTACTGGAGGAGTCGAAACATCAACAACTCCAAGGGCAAAGCAAGCTCTCGCTGTTTTATTCTGTTGAAACAACTATCGCTTTTATACATACTTCATATGCTGCACCGAAATCTGACAGAAACAGTGTTGAGTATGAAATAAAAGAATAATATTCTATTTGCATGGTGGGAGTACAAATAAAGTTTTCAAGAACTGAAAGTGGAATTTCAACTGTGAGTTTGTGTGTCTATGATCTGTAATAGAACAGATGTTCTTCAAATTGCACAGTTCATCAGCTGGCTGCAAAGACGGGAATGATTGGCGTTAGCATTGTGCTTGTTGGAGGGTGTTTACTGCAATTTCCGGCGCTGTTAACTTTGTGACACCATGAAGTGACATCAGAGCACACAAAGCCATTAAGGGGTCGCCAAGGCCAGTTAAACTAATGTTAATAGTGTTTACCGGCTCTGAATTGGAGGGAATTGCAGCTAACTTGCTTTAATTGGAGAATCCATATGATGGGTTTGATGTTTTGAAGTCTGAAGCACTCTTCACAGCACCATCTGGAGAATCACTCAGTGTGGGCAGTATGTGTGTCTGCATGTGTTTGACTCTTTGGAAGTCTTATGAGGCTGAGAAATATTTTTTCATGAAAAGCAAATTCTCTGCAGACAGGATGACTGTCTAACTTTAAAACTCTCCCGAAAGTACAGCTTTCACTCCACAAATCGCATGTATGCTCTCAAAGACAAAGGGGGGGGGGGGGGGGGGGGGACTGGAACAAAGACATGGAATATTGAATTGAATATATGGATTTGTGGCTGTCTTATCTTTAGATGAAAGCTAGAAAGTAGAGACTGGAAATCTAGAGACGTGGCCTGCACTGTAAAGAAATGCGGCACATGCTTGGATTGCATTAGCAGAGATTAGCTGCCCCTTCCTGAATCAGTCAAGCGTACTTAATAGCTTTTAGAGTATTTTCACCGTTTTAATTGTGTATTATGTTTGAAATGTTGTAAACTAAAGATCAGCACACATTTTCATGCCTAATCCTCATGTTGTAAATTATAAAAGAGCCAGATATTTCACAATGCAAAAATGCAGAATCCTCACAGCATTATAAATTCCACAACACTTTATGGATTATTGTCCCATTGGAAGAACATGGCCCATTATAAGATTTCTAACAGTCAGTAACTTTCTTTTCATCTGTTGGTATTTGATAGAATCAATAAACAAGATGTCCAGGACCTCCAGCAGAAATATAGGTCAACAACATTAAAAATACCGCAGTATATTTCATTGTACACATGGGGTACTTTGTATCCCTGCGTTCAGCAAACCAATCTTGTGTGTTTTTTTTAGTTACATCTGACCATAGAAGCCAGTTCCATCTGAAGTTCCAGCGGTGTCTGACAACTGAATATGCTGGAGATAGTTTTTTTGATGAAAACATTTTCTTTTCTTGATTTTTTTTTTTCTTGAAGCCCTCCCAAAGAACAAGTGGTGTTGTTTGATATTTTTTAAAAGGTTTTCTGACCCCCAAACTCAACCTTTTTCTGTGAATCCTTGGCTGTGATCCCTGAAGAGTCATCTGGTCACTCAAACTCTCCTCCTCCTCATCATGCTTTAGGACAGCATAGACACAGATTCATAACATTTTCTGTTGATTGGAACTTGCGAAAATGCGAACTTTCACTGCTCTAGCTCTTTTCTTAAGCTACTTTAAATTCTTGAAGCTCAATTATCTTTTGTGCGATATATTCTTTGGTTTTTCTCATTGTGATGAGTGATTAATTTGGAATTTGGCCTTTGTTTTCCCTCCTATTAATATTTCTGTGAAACAGGAAACATGGCTGGATAATTTCATGTTCACAATCACGCTGGTGTGATCAAAATTGTGAATATGAAAGGGAATATATTTCAGATATATTTTACTCATAAGAATTTATAGGAGTACCAGTAATTGTCCACCATGTATTTGAGAAAAAATATATAAAAATATTTCATAATGATATTTTACCACATTTTAAAATCTTCTTTTTGTGATTTTATTATTTATTTATTTTTACTGCCTTCTTTGATCATATTTTCAAAGGGTACCAACAAGTCTGACCACGTGTGTGTATTACCTTTCATCTAAATTATACACGCACATTATATAATACCATAATAAGGCATCAAAATGTACTCATTTATTTAATTATTATTGTTTGATACTGGATATTTAACTATGCATGCTTATATTGCACTATTTTACATTCATATTAACTACAACCTCATCAAAAAAAAAAAAAAAAAAAAAAAAAAAAAAAAAAAACTAATAAATTAATAACGCTGTTAAATATAATATTTAGCTAATCTTAAAATAGTTCATCAATCATTCATACTGTACATTATATTTAATGCAAATTATTCACTTGTAACATTTAAAAAAATACAATAAATTATATATACAAAATAATATATATTGCCATTTATTGGTTATTTAATGGCATAAGACCTTCATGTTACCACAAGCACACAATCCAGAATCTTTTAATGGCGACTCAGATTTCCAAAATTAGCAGACAATGAAAAAATAAGTCGATTTTATGCTTTTAAAGCAGTTTAAAATGATCACTGGAAAGACATTATATTATAATACAAAGAAAAATTTAGCATTACTTGTTTCCTGTGAAGAAAATCATCAATAACCAGCCAAACGTTGAACCCTTGTGTACTGCATACCTTGCATTAATCAAGACTAACCTCCTGTCCTTTACCCTCCTCAGGCTAGTTTATACAGTGCTGAGGTGTGATGAAGTCTGACATGAGTGTGTTTTGATATGCCTTGTCATTTGTCCCCTTTCCCCTGATCTTTACTTAGACCCCTGGGTCGAGCCCTTTAATGTCAACATCTTGACAAGAAAAGGTCAAGGTTCAATATCTTTTCTCAAATTCATAAATAATTAAAATCAAGATCAACGGCTGCAAAAAATTTGTAAAAAGTTACAAAGAGAGAGAGAGAGAGAGAGAGAGAGAGAGAGATGAAGACAATCTTAGTATGTGTTTGAGGCTTTAAAAAAGCCAGAATCCCTTATGGTTTATTCCAGCTGTAGCCGGCAAAGCGCTGTGTCACAGAGGTTACGGAGCATATGAGGCCCCGGGGCCAAACAGATGTGGGAAAGGACGCATTTCGATTGTTTTTTTCTGACCTGTTATGATTCTGAGCCGCAAGCTATCACTCTTCAGCTTGTATTTATTTTCCCATTTCATTTTTAAACTGCCTTAGCTAGCTCCCTGCGGTAATTAAGATAAAATTATCTGAAGTATGGGTGATTGTGTGCTGCTCGCTCCCTTTCCCTTTCTCTCTGTTTATAGATTAGGGGAAAATACAGTTAAGATCAATGCCAAAGAGAAAATTACAAATCTATACAAGCTCTTGCAGGGAAAAATGTGAGGACAAACAAGGCATGTCTTATGGGAAAACAAAACTGATCTTGGTGAAGTGACGCTCAACAACAAAACACTTCTGTCATGGACTGTAATGTGTATTAATGCCACATAAAAGAGATCTTGTCACAAAAATCCTTGATGATCCATACAAAAAATAGCTGTGTTCCACAAAAGAAGGAAATACATTGAGATTTGGAGCAACATGAGGGTGAAAATGATGACAGAATTTTAGTGACAGGGTTAGTTTTACTACATTTCTTAGAGAAGGTTTGTTTTTGAAATTCACTTTCAGTAGTGAAGAATCCTGTAAAGTCTTTACTAAAAAAATCCATTATTTCCATTCCATTATTCCATTGTCATAAACAGACTAGGTGACTAAATGCAAAAACCCATGTGACGACATGCCCCAACAGCATATTACTGGGGTTAAGTTGTCATAATAGAATCTGTCATTAAATAGCTTATTAAAAATTTGAATTACTATCCCTTATGATAATTAGCCCCGGTTTCTTCTACTACACAGATCAGGAATAAAAGAAACCAACACAGTCTATGATTTCTTCTCTGCATATAAGTAGCGTGTAAAAAACATGCATTCAGATGCTGAGAGAAAGCGAAGGATAAATTAATGGATGTATAAATGTTCCCCTGGAGTCAGACAAATAAAGACAAGTGGCCAAATGAGCCAAGCCTGGCGGAGGCCCCAGGAGGCACTTGACATGTCAGCTGTGATTTGGTGAGGGGTGGGCTGGAGGGAAAGGGTGGGGGAAAGACGAGAAGAGGTAGATGGAGGAAGAGAGGGATGTAAGAGCCGTGTCGACTCAAATAGCACCAACTCCGGCGAGGTTTGGGCCAATACCCGTTTGAGGTTGAGCGGGTCTGGCTGCTGCCAGCCCTTGACACACACATACCCGTGCACACACACAAACGGACTGACATCCATGCAGTCATGTACAGACATACTAAATACGTTGTATCCTAGGAGACAGGAACTAAAACCAGGGTCTATATATATATATATATATATATATATATATATATATATATATATATATATATATATATATATATATATGGGTAGAACGGTACACAGATGTCACCGTTCGATACGATTTCGGTACAACAGGAACAAAAAAAATATGGGTCTGTCACGGGATGAATGAATGACTCAAAAAACCTTGATAGATGAACTAATCAATTCTCTTTCCGGCTCAAGACTGCGTTGACTGAAGCAGGTGAACTACTAGACTAATTCCAGTAAAGAACCTATAGAATTTTGCGCATGCGCAACAAAATGAATCACTCCCCGAGACTACTCATTCTTTAAAGATGCGTTCAAAATGAACGAATCGCTCAAGAATGACCCATCACTTATCAGTTCCAGCATTAATAACTTTTTTTGTAATTTATCAAAATAAAATACAGCGAGACAAACATCAGCACACCCGCCTCTGTGTCACCGTTACGAATGAAGTACAAAGCCTATAATTTACATAATAATTAATAGTTTAGCATTCTGATATATCATAAATATGAAAATATTATGGAATTTTTGGATTTGTGAAGAATGAGAGAGGAAGGATACACGAGCACAAAGCTCCATTTCACAAACAGTTGAGAGCACAAGCCTTTAAAGTATATTCCTTTGCCAGTCTGCGAGAGACGCGTTCAGAATCAGCATATGGTCACTGTCTAGAGGGCTTTGTTTTCAAGTGCGCAATTAATGGCATTTGCTGTTTTTCTGCTGGCGGCCGGTTATCAAACAGCGTTGCATTGCTACGAGCGCCCCTTCTGGATTGGGGGTGTATTGCCTGTATTCGTAGTAAGGTCTCATGCACTGAATCTATGCCCATATCGTGACAGTTCGGTATGAATACATGTATCGTTCCACCACTAATATATAACTAAACAAAATTGTATTAAACTAAATTGTATAAGACTTCAGAAAATGTTTTATTTTTCTCTCTCTCTCTCTCTCTCTCTCTCTCTCTCTCTCTCTCTCTATATATATATATATATATATATATATACATACATACATACATACATACATACATACATAATAATAATAATAATAATAATAATAATAATAAAAAATGAAACTGAAAACTGTATTTTTAAAATACACCCAAAGCTCTGGTTAGTAAGAAAACAAATAAATAAATGCAATATTTATGTTTGTACCCACTACCATAAACAACTTCAAAAAATGCTTTCACAAACCTCAACAAAATAAATGCATTGAAAAATAAATATTTTTAAGCTATTTAAATACATTTCATGAAAATGTATGTATGTGTACAAACTAGCACACTCACCCACTATGATAAAAATCTTGAAAAAAAATGCTCCCTAAAAAAATCATTCAATCAACTTCAGAGTCTACAATGTTTACCTTGCTGCCAAAAATGCATACAACATGTCGTTTCATCCAAGAGGAATCATGTAGTGTCACAGTAAACTAATTAATGCCGCATGTGCTGTGGCATCTACTGCATGTAGATAATATCCTGTTCAAAAGAAGTGCTGTTGGAATCAGCAAGTTATCACTATTGATTTGCACGGAGTGAAATTAGAGACGCTATTTTGAAGCTTGGAGCTGTCAAAGGCTGACCTCGGTCTGTGCACTCCTTCACCTCCAAGTTCTAATCTGCCTCAGAGACCAACCGTCTGCTTGTGTCAAACCTACACACCATCAGTCTGACAGCAAGATGAGAGAGACGAACAAGACAAAGGAAGAGAGAGAGAGAGAGAGAGAGCGCAATGGAAGATAGCCAACATCAGCACCGCTCAACGCTAACTGAAGCAGCCAGAGCCAAACCTGCTCTTTAGCTTGAGTTAAATTTTGAAAAGCTGTCTTTCTCTCCGTGCGTAATGTATTGTTACAGTGCGGCCCCTCGGTTTACCCAGACAAGGATGCAGAAAGCTTGCTGAGTAAATTAACAAGAGGGAGGAAGGCAATTAAAATTCAAGCCCGTTAGTCCTGCCATAAACATGCAGTGTGATGTGCAGAAACAGGGCCAAGCCCTGAGTGTGTTTCATTTAAGAGTGTGTGTAAAAGAGCACAAAGTGGTTTGATGTCTCAATTGGCTTCCACCACAACCCCCTCACCCGTATGATCCTGTATCTCCATGTGTTTTTGTTTTTTACATTATGCATACAGTGATTCACTATTACTCTTTTAGCTCCCAACACGCCTCTTTTTATTTGTCTGTTTACTTATTTACACATCTGTAGCCCTCAGCTTCCTCTGCCTTCCCCTATAGCTCACAGTTAAATATTTACAGAATTCCTCCATCTCTGAGGACCGACCCACACTGGCTGTGACAGGCACCAGCCTCTGATGTAATGGAATGAGAGTGTGCATTTAGAAAACACATCGAGACACTTAGACGTGCAACGAGGCTGAATCAAACAACACAGAGGCTAATGTCTTCTAGTCAATGATGCGGGCTGTTTCTCTGTCATTCGACCTGGTCCAACCTGATTTTAGTTATAGACTTCCACTAATGTGGCCTTGTGAATGTTATGAAAAAGTTGAAAGTTGGGATAGTTTAATTAAATGGGAAAACTATATGTAAAACTAAAAAGTATATGGTCCAGTGTATTTTGATTTTAAGTTAGGTCTGCTGTTTCATTGACATTCTAAAACAGCTTGAATTCAAAACAGTAAACAATAGTGAGGGAAATTATAAAGTGAGGGAAAAAGAGAGACAGGAAAAGAGAGCGAACGCGACAGAGAAAGTAAACTAATTTGCATGCAAGTACACATATAATTAAATTTCCAGCTAAAAGCCTTGTTTGTCATGAATTCCCATTTGCATTGCATTTAAATATTCATGGATTATTTGCATGAACTGGGACAGTGTCTGTGCATGAAACGTCACCCCATGTTCCAAAGATGTTTTAATTTGACATTCCACTCAGTGCTTTAAGGGACACTAATGTGCTCAGCCAACATCGCACACACACACGCGCGCACACTAAAATTCCAAATATAACAGTACACACTTTGCTTTCAAGTGACGAATGTTCTGCCACATAGTGGTACACCGAAATTTTTTGATAACAAAAATGCAAAGCCAAGATGAAAGCCACACAAACTGTTCTATTTATTTACCACATCTTATGTTGTTATTTATTTATTTATTTATTTATCTCTCTCTCTCTCTCTCTCTCTCTTTATGTGTGGCTCTTTAGTAACACCACCAAAGTAACAATAAATGATAGCTAAATAACATAAAATATTACTTTATTTTCCTCAAAAGTTTGGAGTCAGTCATTTTTATTAAATGTCTTTGAAAATAAGTCTCTTATTCTCATTGAGCCTGCATTTATTTGATCAGAAACAAAGAATGCACACATTTGATTAAAATCTGGGTGCAAACTATTTCACAAACAAATCATGATTCACCAATACCTCTTGCACTAAAATGTATTAATTTAATTTGGGAAAATGTAGGAACAACTGAAATAAAATGTCTGCTAAGAAAATCATATTCAGATGAAATTGTATACATTATTTCAACTTCAATATACAGTGTGTCATCATATACAGTAAAACAGTACAAAAATCTGCATTATATTTTGAGCAATGCAGATATGTGTATATACCACTGGCCATTAAGGCAAGAGTGCGTCTTTGGGTGGGTTTTAGTTTGCAAATGACGAACCTCAGTATTCATTTATAATAATAATAATAATAATAATAATAATAATAATAATAATAATAATAATAATAATAATTATTATTATTATTATTATTATTATTATTATTATTATTATTATGCTGAAAACAGCTGTGCTTCTTAATATTTTTGTGGAAAAGTTGTTCAAAATAACAGCATTTATTTGAAAATTTCTGTAACATTAAGAATGTTTTTACTGTAATTTGTGATTCCAGTGCCTATAACTGAATAGTAATAATAAAAAGCATAAAAGAAAATAAGTACTAAATGTTATTATTAAATAAGGCATAAACAACTGGCAACAAGAATTTACATTTTTAGCTTTACAATTTTATATATATATATATATATATATATATATATATATATATATATATATATATATATATATATATATATATATATATATATATATATATATATATATATATATTTTTTTTTTTTATTATTTATTTTTTTTTCAGTAAAATTACATCTGTTGTCTGGATTTATTTATCTTGCATTATTTATGACAAAAGGAACAGTACACGATGTGTTCTTTCGGTCATTAAAACTTTTTTTTTTTTCTTCAGTGTACTACATGTGCCCTTGGATATGCATGTGGGTTAAAGACCGATAATGAGAAATAGAGAATGAGACAGGAGAAGGAGAGGTCACCCAAAACGTTTTAAAACCATCCTCACAACGAGAATACAGCAATTCACCTTGAAGAGTGCTTGAAACAAGAGAACGTTCCTGTTTCCCCCTTTCTCAAACCATGGCCTAGTTTTTCATAAGGTCTTATGAGTCCTGACACTTCATTAGCAGCACTCAGCTCGAGTTTTGTCCACACGGTCAAGGTCAAGACATGTCTACTAAGTCGTAGTCCAGCTGCCCCCTTATAGGAGCTTTTTTCGTCTCTTTTTTCTTCTTCACCACCTGCAGTGTTTCACGCTTTTGGCCAAAGACACGCTGAGTTATTGAACTGAAGGTAAAAGGTGCTCATGGCTGTTACTTGGCTCCACTTTCCTTCTAAATAACTCTCTCACGATTGCCTTTCTTCTAATCTTGTGAAATGTCCGGATCATTTGAATCACCTGCTTTCAAAGACTCCTTTTCTTATTCCCGGTTATGTCATTAGTGCAGTAACTAGAGTCACTAAAAGAGTCCTAGAATGTAATTTACATGCTTTGTGCCATGATAAAGTTACACAGAAGCAGAGAAAGAGCACTAATTAAGTTAGTCTGGGTACATAGGCAGGTGTCAGTGACACATTCAGAGCAGTGAAGCCATCAAATGCCGGGATCCATAGCCTGAAATCTGATTCAATATGCTATTTCATCTGGGCGTGAGGTATTTGAGAAAGAGAGAGATGCATTTAAAGTCTTAAAAAACTGTAAATATTCTTTAATGTAAAAATGTGCGAGTTGGGACCTCAGCGCTGAGGGGAATCTTGTTCACATCAATATCGATGAGATGAAGACTGTCTACTGGAAGAACTGAGAACTTTACGGCTCAGTCAATGCATTGTAATCTGAAACATTTCAAATCGTTTTATGCCAATGTGACCTGACTAACAGGATTGGTTAGCGCACTGCGGAGGACTGACAGAGGAATGGAAGATAAAAGTGGAAGAAAAGTTAGACAGAAAGAAAATAGAAAAGTTTTAGATAGGGGTTATTAAAGGACAATCTTCTTATATGCTCATAAAACCAATTCACTCTGGAAAGGGTCTAGCGCGTATTCACTTAAAAGAAATCTATCCACATTCACAGCTGAAGCTCACATGGAAGTGTCTTTCTTAAATAACTGTGTGTTTTTGCAGTAAATATGTTGTAAACCAAGGTTTTAACTGCAGCGCTTTCTCTCTCTCACTTTCCCTGTGTTGTTCTGAAGTATAATCGGAGTTGATGTGTGGCTCCGAGGCCTTGACTTTCCTGCTTTTGCACTAATTCTGCTCAGTTAAACTCAGGGGGTGAGTGCGTGCGAGAGAGGGGGAGAGAGAGAATAATAGACTAAGGCAGCTGTAAGGGTTTTATTCCATACAAGTGTCAGCACTGGTTGTGTGCTGGGAGCCAGGGGCTGACAGGGGCCTGACCATAAATTAGCCAGTAATCAAGTCTGAGCCACCTGGACATCAGTGTGTGTGTGTGTGTGTGTGTGTGTGTGTGTGTGTGTGTGTGTGGCCAGGTCCAGCCCCTTCTGGGATGCTGGGTATTATGGCCTTGAGTGAGCGTTGAATGTTGCCGAATTATCTTTCAGACAATAAATCACATTCCGAGACATGCCAGCACTCACCATTCAGAGCACACAGCTTCTAAATATATTCTTCGCCCTCCTTTCCTTTCTGTCTTTTATTTTTCTACAAATCTGCTTCTTTTACCTCCTTCACTCTATGTGGACGCGCCCAAGCACAAATACTAGTGGGTACAACTGCACTCAAATACAAAAACAGGGCTTTTAAACAAGATTTAATTCATCTAATTTACACAAACTGTTCAAAATATTCATTTTTTACTTGATATTTTATTTCCTTCCATTGCAAATGGCATATTTCAGGGAAGTAAAAGAAATGAAATACAAGATTGAAAAAAAAATATAAATGAATACAAAAATAACCAAACCAATCAGTACCTAGAAACTAACCAGGATGCATGCTTTTTCTGAACTGAGATATCAAAATAAACTTGTGCTAATTCACTTAATGACCTAACTCAACTGAGCTGATTCATTTAAACAGTTCTTTCACTGTATGTGCTGTTTGAACAGAGTGATTCATTGGGCGATGACATGATTCAGTCTTCAGCCAGTGGCCACACGACTGACTGACCAACCGACCGATGTATCATGCATACTGTGCATCGGGACTGACATTTGTGTTACATCTACTCATATGATTCTATGTCTGGGGACTTTGAATTGCATGTTGTCTACATAGCTACTATGTATTCTTTCACAAACTGGTGAAGTAAAAACAAAGAACATGACATTAAATAGACTCCTTCACATCAGGTATACATCAATACATCGCCACTGGATGCCTGTCAAATGGAATTTAAGCATAAACGTTCAGACGCTGACCTATTGATGGCAAGTCTGAAAGAGAAAGGCAATACTCATACATTTACCATGAAAGGGACAATTTTTACACAGACACAAAACGGAATGATGTGCAAATGTCTGTTCACACAGAACACATTTTTGTAACTGACACTGCTAATTTTCCCCACTGTTTTTCTATTTAAGCATGCACTAAACAGATTTGTCTGAACATTGTGCTTCATCTTGGGTCTACTGCAGCATCTTGCTCAAGGCACACACTCTAAAAACACTCGAGGTTTTACTTTTGTCCGGTCTCTAGACATATTTTCAGTTTCACTTGCCTTGCGTCTTGTGTTTTTAGCCATAAAACCTTTTGACACAGAACTCATTATTGTGTTAAGTTAAATAGATTTTTAACTGGACACATTCATTTGCTGTAAAAAGCAGAGAGGAACTGTGCAATGACCAAACACATCTATCTGGCGTAAACCAGTGGAAAAGAAAATGTGGTCCCTCAAAAATATGGCACTAAAGCATGAGATACTAAAGTAGAAATCTGTCTGGAGAATGTAGGCAAAATAAAAATAATGTAGCGCACTGGAACACAAAAACATGTTCTGTGTGCACTGAAGATTGCATACAAAGTCTAAAAATTAGACTCTGTCTGAAGCTTCATAAACAAGTTCAACCCTTCCCTTCACTTTCCCTTTTTCTTTCCTGGTTGTCGTGTACTGTTATGTAAATTAAAGCAAATAATAAAACAATTAATAATAATAATATAGATTATAAAGGTCCCGTTTTACGCACTTTTTTGAAGCTTTGATTGTGTTTACAATGTGCAATATAACATGTGTTCATGTTTGGCGTGTAAAAAAACACAGTATTTTTCACACAATTCACCTATCTGTATACCGCTGTTTTCACTGTCATAAAAACGGGCTGATGTCTGCCTTATTCTATGAAGTCCCTCCTTCAGAAATACGTAACGAGTTCTGATTGGGCCAGTGGTTCCTGTGTTGTGATTTGACAGCAGCTGAGCGCACGCTGCCCTCCTGGTAACGTGATTGGGCTAGAACGCACGTGCTGGAGATGTACTTATAATCACAGGAGCGTTTTTACTGACGAGATGCGCATGAAAATCACATTTGTATTTTTTTTTTTTTTTGTTGCACAGCCCTAACATCTAGTTAACAAAGCTAAACAGCGTTGCCCTTTGTATAATAAGTTACAGAAACTGTTAAACGCACCAACTTAAATAATAAAATACACTTACCAGTTGTGGTCCATAAACAACGCCTTCTCCAGACAAAGAGGGAACTGCTCCATCTTTCAAGAATAAACTTTGTGCGTCCCTGGGAAGCCCAAACAAAGATGATTGGACTCCAAGATAAAAAAAAAAAAATAATAAAAAAAATAAAAAAAACGGCGTTTCAACGACATGGCGACAAAACAAACAGCTCTTCCATCTTCTCCATCGGAGCGCAACAAGGACACGTCCCCCTTTTTGTGTATTCATGTGGGCGGTGGTTAGTCAAAAAAACTGTTTTAGTGACGTCATTACTACAGGAACTAGAGGGCTGTAGTCCAAACGGGTCGTTTTTTTAGGCAAATTCTGTTAAATAAAATTTCTCGCTTGGCATTGAACTTTAAACTTTAGAATTTTACAGATACTATTTATACTCTAACAACAACATTACACACTAACTAAAGTTTAAAACATGGGATCACGAAGAAGGGGACCGTTAAAGGAATGTTTTATACCCATTAGCGTGTAATAAAGGTTGTAAAAAGTATGCTATCTGCTGAAAAATAGACATGTTTTCATTTCCCATAAACAAATCTTTTGCGTATTGTCCTTCAGTTTTCTTTTCATCCACTTCTGAGTATTGCACTCCACAATAATCGATAAAGATTAAGCCTCCGAAGGCTCCATATTCAGAGATACATTTGTGAGGCTTGTTCCTACCTCACACTTCCTGTTAGCACTTGTGCTTCTGTGTTCTATATGTTAACCGCTGAATAGAGCACCTTTATTCAGCAAAAATAGATTCTTTGGCTGTCAATCCTTGTCTTTTGATAGAGGTGAAAAATGAAGAGAGAAATGGAGCGAGAGAGAGACAACAGAGATAAATAGTGAGAAAGTCTAAGGATCGTAAGTAAATCAGTGAGTGACACTGACAGTTCAATCATCTTCGGAATCCGTCATACCTCTCATATCACTTAATATGATTTTCAGCACTGTGATGTCACAACTTTCATAAGCAGATCAGTCTCCCATAATTCCTATATATCTCATTCAGCAAAACCATAATGCTGTGCAGTGTGCATATATGCTGGGGGTCCAAATCATCACCAGTGAAAATTATTTACTTTTACAGTTTTCTAATTAAATACTTTTTTATTTTTATTTTTATCACAGATTACAACATCAGGGCAAAATCATTAATGTTTGGCATATTAATGTATTACAAAGCTATAATGTAAAATGAAAATGTCAGATTATTTGATATAAAAGATCTAAACTTTGTCTCCATGTTCATATGATCAAAATATTAAATGTATGTGAACACAAACTATTGTCGTTTATGTGCTAAATTGTATGCATTTAAAAGAACAGCTCTACAAATATCAGAAATGACTTTTTCGGTGGTCTTCATGTAATTAATAAATCTATTATGGTTTAACTGAATTTATGTGTTCAGTTGATAAAACCTAATTCAAAGAGCCGCTGAACATTGTTGAGTTTCCTCATCTGTTGTGCGCCCGAGGGCCAATTACCTCGTCCATTAGTACAGATGTTTTTGCCCTTGATCTGCCTGGTATATTTGGGCCTGGAAAGGACCACTGATCTCTTTAGGACATTAGAGAAAGAAAAGAACAAAAGAAGAAACGAGAGACACTTCAGTCATTATTCGGGCCTGATGAGAGCTGCCAGGCCATTACAGGCATATTCATGGATGCCTCGCCAGTAATGAGGACCCACATTCAGAGGACAAGAGGGTCATTAGAAAGCCTTCAAGCAAGCACCCACTCTCTTGAACACAGCACGATCCAGACACACACACACACACAGATAAAAATGTCTTAACAATTGAGATTATTCTGAGTTCTGTGTTTATAGAGAACAGACAATTATAATTGTGTTCATTCAGCATGTTTTTGTATTCAGTGCAAATCAAATCTGGAAATCATGGCCTTAATGTCAACTACCAGTTGAACTACAGAGTTTAACAGAAATGTTAAAAGAACAGTTTACCCAAAAAAAGACAATTTACTGTTAATCTTCTTAACTTCTGGCCGTCCGCGATTTAGGTGACTTTCTTCAGTAGAAAAGTTTTAGCTGAAACCAAGGCCCTTGGTGGTTGATAAAGTACAACTCAACAGGCACCATCTTTCTAAGAGTCAAAAATCATATATATAAAATAAATAAATAAATAAAATGAATCCCCACGGCAAGTACCATTTTGATGAACAATATAATACAAGTATAAATATTTTACTAAAGCCACTTTCTGCAAATGTTTCCTCCCACTCGGTTGCAAACAACAATGGTGGGTGTCAGTTCATGGATAATAATTATTAATTAATGATTAATTTTGTGCTTTTGTAACTGCATTTTGTCCTCTTAAATTGACAGTGCATGGTTTCAACATAAATTCATCTTTAGAGTTCCACTGAAGAAAGAAAACCACCTACATATTGGATGGCCTGAGGGTAAGTAAATTAACAGCAAATGATCATTTTTGGGTAAACTATTCCTTTAAAGGGAGTTAACGTCTTCTGTGGAGGAAAAAAATAAAAGATTTTGAAACTCAGAGTCCAAAACCACACTGGACACCATTGACGTTCACTGTATGTTCACCTAAAAATCTCTCCTTTTGTCTAGTGCCACATAAAATATCACACAGGTTTGGAATGACATGAAGGTGAGTAAATGACAAGAATTTCCATTTTAGATGAACTCGCCTTTTAGGGATAGTGAAGCACTTTTGAATGCATCAGATGTATCCAAAAATTGCTGGAAATATACGTTACAAAATATCAATGCATTATCATGCACTATTACACAATTGGGACAACTGGCTTCAGACGTTAATGATTGTGTATACACACACGTACACACGGTGCACGATTATTCAGGTGCGAGATGCAAGTATAGTTGCACCTGTTCCCCAGGTGGCCCTTGGCACTCAAACTCAGGTGTGCATGAACTGAGATGGCCACCGGGCGAGCATGCTCTAATAACTCGCTCCTTTGACAGACTTGAATGCCTCTCATCCATCTTGAAATGTCTCCTCATGCCAGCCCAGAGAGAAACATCTGAAAGAGTCTTCCTATGCTTTCACTATATAATGTTACATTCCTTGTGATTAATAATTGATTGATAATTGTTTGGAACTACCTTTTGAAGAATTTAAATAATTTCAGTGTTTCCTTTAGTTGCATATTGATATTGACTGTAAACCTCAAATGGGATGCCCAAAAAATTATATCAGCCGGTTTCTAAACAGACTTTTTTTAATAAAAAATTTGGAAGCTGTCTGGTTTCATAACAAATTATCTGCAGTCAATTTAACATGGAGACACTGGTTGTTTTTAAGGAACCAGATTTTATGTTGGCCATCAAGTGGTGACTCAACATAGCACCAACATGTTGAAAAATCAGACAATGAAATGCATTAATAGTATCATGAACTGCATCGGCTCAACAATATCTCTTCAATTTCAGGTTTCATGCTCTCAGCAGTCAATAATTCACTGCACAAAACACTTGTATTCGGCACAAACCATGTTTACCCTTGTCCATGATTTTCAAGAATGAGAGCATGTCACACAGCTGGCATCTGTCTGATTTGGCTCAATTCTATCAAGTGGCAGATGAATTTATGGCAAAATACTGTACAGTTTGTGTAGGCAACAACAAAATATATTGGAAGAGCATCACCCTCCTTTTCAAAGGTTACAAAGCATACGTTTATATCCAAACTATGCACAATTATATGATTACCTGCATTTTCTTATTTCCATTTATCATTTTCTGTCCTTGTGTAACTGGTCCTTCTCACACTGCTCTAAGCAGGATGCGAACCTGTGCCAACTGATGACAACCACACTAACAAGGACACTAAAGACCACAGCCTCTAGCGTCAGTTGCTACCATGCCTCTTGAGGTCAGAGAAATGAGGTTTACCCGTAGGCTACAGCTCATATCAACTGTCCTCTGTCACGCTTGCTGTCCAAAGCCTGTTTAAAAATCTCATTTTTGGGTCACAACCCAAAGGTTGAAAACCAATGAATGCAGGATTCTGCAATTAAATATAATAGTATAAAAAGTATAAAAGCTAATTCCGATTATTCCGATATATATATATATATATATATATTTTTTTTTATTTAGTTTATGTGTTTCAATTGCAGACATTTCACTTTATTCATATTTATTATTATTATGATTTAATTATAACATTAAAATGTTAAAAATCTTTACAGTTTTAGCTCCATTCAATGAAAATCTCATTTTGAATTTGACATTAAACCAGAATCAGACTCATATTCAAGATCTAGACTAATATCAGTTAACAAAAAAAAAAAAAAAAAAAAAAAAAAAAAAAAAAAAAACAACAACAATAGAAATCCAGAAGTTCGTTTGTAAGTGAGATTTGCTTTGACATCTGACAACCATGAATTAATCCAATCGTTTCATGTAACATGCGGGGGCAGTACCTTAGTCTGTGAGCAGCATGCTGATGATTCTCTCAGAGTCTGTTGCTGCCTAATGAAACAAGATGAAAATGAGTTTGTTTTTGGCTCGAGATAACAGGCCGTGTCATTCACATGCAAACCTCCTCTGAAACGTCAAGTCTCTTTGATCCTAGACATGAAACAAAAACTACAACGGGGAGACGTTCACTTGTACCAGGAGATGAGCTAATTTGGTAATTCTTTTCATGTCTACTCGAGTGTGTGTGAGTTTGGAGACGGAAGCTTTAAAACATTAAGAAAGTCACTTTTAAAATGATCAAATAACCGTGTGAGACAAATTATCAGACAAAGCAATGGGCAATCATAGTCAAGTCCTCTTCCTAATACACATGTTTATTGTCAGCAGTGCTGATACAGTGCTAGATAATGACCTGTTTTGAGTCAGGTTTTAGCATAGGATTCATAGCAACCATGTTGGGATAAACATGTCGGTTGATTTGCTTCTGCTGCTGTGGCAGTGCAAAATCCACAAGTGGCCGATTTGGATTACTTGGATTTACCCTAACCAGTGAACTGCATATGACATGAAGTAGGTACTGCTTTTCTAACAAAAAATTCACATGTATCTTTGAATTACAGAACAACTGATCCAACAAAACCCAACCACCATCGCATTTTGGTTTATTGGGGCACTGCGAACTAGCCAACAGTTTGTTATTATATTTAAGTGGAAAAAATGTACTTTCTGTCCACATCCAACTGGGTCACTGCACTAACTCTCCCATCCTCATATCTTATTTGATCATGTTGCATATCTGACCTCATCTGACACATTTTTTCAGTCTGGGCACTTTATCACAGGAGACTGGAGATCAGAGCTGCTGCCAAACATACTTGACCTTGGCAAAGCAGTGGGCAGCGGACAAGCATGCCTGCCTTCCGCGGCTTCCTTTGGCTTCGCTCCATGCCTGACACTGTCCTAGGTTGGCATGACAGTGCCCTGCTTGGCACAGATAACATGCTACAGGGTGGAAGTTCACCATGCCATGCCACAGATCCTGTCCCAACGTGGCTCGAAACAAGCTTGGATTATTGTGTGTGTCAAAGCATGTACACAGGCAATTAAGTAATTGTGATAGGAAACAATGACTAAAACACACTGAACAATGGTCATTTAAAAATAAAACATGAACAACCTAAAGCAACACAATTGAAGCTCTCTCTCTCTTTTTTTTTTTCTCTCCATGTTATCAATGTTAGTGCACTCATAAAAGCTGACCGAATTCTCTTTCTGCAGATCCTTTTCAGGGTAAGTGGCCCCACAACACAGATTGCCCATCTTGCACTCTATATTTTGGGCTAAATTTCCTGTTTTAATAGGAGAAAAAGAATATATATAATATTTTAGAAAAGAAAGAAAACTGTGCTATACAAATGATTTTATAGGGCAGGGGTTTTCAGTAGCTTTAACTTGCCTCAACACATCTGCCTGGAAATGTCTATGTATGCCTAGTAAGAACTTAGCTGGTTCAGGTTTGTTTCATTAGGGTTGGAGCTAAACTCTGCAGGACCAAGTTTGGAGACCCTGTTATAAGGTCTTTAACCAAAAGCGGAATGGATGACATTTCCAGTATTTATTATGAGTAAAAAAAAAAAAAAAAAAACAATTAGGCCTACAAGAAATTAAAATCAATGCATGAAATTGATTATTGGTCTAAAGTAAGCCTTAGAATTTAAGGATTAGCTTTCATGCTTCTATTTCACAGTCATATAGAAGACCAGCATGTCTGTTTTCACACTGTGCATTGAGAATGTTGTTTACCATAAATAAGATCATTTCCTCAACTTAACAATTAGCCATGGATTATCAAAACTCAACTGTAATTTAGAAAACAACAACATAACAGCAGTTTGCCTTCCAACACTAAGTTACAGTTACGAGCAAAATGAAGACAGACTGAAAGTGGATTTGATTAAGACATTTCTGAAAGGTAAGTTATTCTCAAACCACATCTTAGCCATGTTCCAAATGCCACAGTAACTCAGTTCCCCCAAAACAGCATCATTTTGCAGAAATGTGTTCCTCTGACTGGACAACTTAAAAAAATAAAAAATAAATAAAAATAACGTTTTTGCAGGTTTCTGCCAATATTCATCAATTTACAAACTGTTATATTAGCAAATACAGTGAATTCATAAATATGTCTTTCTTGGGTTTACAGTTTCAGCAAACTGTTACATTAGCAAATACAAAGAGATAATGAAATAAAAACAATATATGTTTCACCATAGTGAAATTGCTTAAAATGCCAACATTGTTAATATGATAAACAACTGACGAATTAAAAGGGGATATTTTTTTAAAATGTCAGCATTACATTTTCCTTTCTGAAAAACATGGTAGCAAAGTAGATTCACTAGCTTGAGCATGATGCTTTGAATGTGAAATTAAACAAAAACAGTCAATCCTGCAACTCTCTTACCTTTCTGGAGGTATTATTATATACTAATAAATGTTTTAATTTAGTTTAATATTGAATCAAAGCAATTAAGTGGCATTATTGGTCAGCTTGCTGAAAATCTCTCTCTCTCTCACACACACACACACACACACACAAAAAAAAAAAAAAAAAACCTGAAAATTACAAAAAGTATGTGTTTCACAGAAGGACCCAAAGATGGATTAACAAGAAAATTATTTAGACACGAGGAATGATTGGAAACAAGCTTGTCTGCCTTCAAGATTAAATTTCTATGGTTTCATCAAACTTGAAGTGAAGCCAAACGTACATATGATGTTAAGGACTTTCATATAAGGAAGCTCATTTCATAAGCCAGATTGTTTGTACATGTTTCCCAGTTAAGTACAAACTTAAATTCATGTCCATGCTGTTACAGGCATGTGTTTTTTCAGACAATGAGTATGCCGCATAAGTCAGCTCTCCTGTTATATAATAAAAGCAGCATTATGAATCTTTTGTGCATCACGCCATCACCCACACATGACCTGTGTTCGGCATGACCACACGGAAACGCCACTTAAAACGCTGCTGTGCTTGCAATATCACAAGTGTACATTTGTAAAAGATTAAACTTTAAACAATGCTCTTCACTGATGTAGACGACTCAATGGCCCTTCTCCATCTGTGATCTGAGTGTAATCTCACTTCTGATCTTCTGAAATGACTGCACAAGCAAAAAAAAAAAAAAAAAATTAAAAACACTCCTGCTGAGGAACCATCTTGTTCGATGAGCTAGCTTGTCTCCTTTGAGATGTTTCTGTTTTAAGTTACAGATTTAGATTTCATTAGCTTTTGATTTTAGACTAGCCTTGTTAGGCTCTCTCTCCAGTAGACTGAAACAATGCTCAGCATTTCATAGTAGTCTACAAGGCTTAATTTTTAAAATAAAGAAAGACGTCCTGCTGAAAAAGCAGTGGAAAGGTGGTCTGTAGTCTGGCCAGACTGAAAAGTAACCAAATCAAATCGCCATTTATGAATCCATCTTTTCAAAATGTGCATCATATATTTGAACATTAATGTGTCACTTTAAATAATGCAATGCTTCCCACAGACATATTCTCAAAGATGTACGTATGAGATTATTAGTAATATGAACAGTGTCATATAGAATAAGAATAAAAAGTGAAAAAAAAAAAAAACCGACAGACATATTTTGTTGGGTTTTTGAGTCGTTGGTCCACTTGAAGCTCATTGGCAATTAAGGAGATGGCTCTTAAACAGATTGCTGTAAGGGCTTTTCAACTAGCTGTATGGTTGGCCTTTCCAGCAGGCTGCACTTTATAATTCTGTGCACTGAGCCTTTCTCTTCAGTGGCAGGCCACTGTATCACCACACCTTTCTATAAACCATGTCTGTATGTTCACTTTTCCAATTGACTGGTTCCTGAGACCGAATGAATAGAATGAAAGCATTTTCATTTTCATTTCAGAGTTATTTTTATTTTTTTTCCACTGCTTCATTTAATGGAGGAGAGTTAGCAGGCATGCTAGAAATAAAGAGGTACTGTGCGAGTAGGAAACGGCAGCAATGAAAGTGAATGAGGTGTAAAGACATAACCGTTCAGACTGCGACCCTAGGCCATTACATAAGAATTACCTCTAACAGGAGAGTGAATGAGGGAATGAGAAAAAGAGAAACATTGACAGAAACAGAAAGAGGGAAGAAAACGACATGCCAAAGGTGCAGACCGAAGTGCAGAACGAATTCAGAGAACAGCTGTACAGTGCATAATTTAATAAACCTTTTATTTTCATTGATGGTATTTGGTATAGTGTATTTGATGTAAAATACATTTAAAGGTGGAAAAAAATAAATAAAAGATTTGTAACTTTTTATCTAGATGCAGCATTTGCAAGAATGCATTTTTGGTTTGTTTTATCAAAATTTTATAACTAGACCTTCCCATTGAAAATGTCAGACTTGTCTTTGGTGACATAGACAAGACTTCTCCAATCATTTATTCAAGCATGAATATGTTTATTTATTATTTTTGTGTTATGGTCCTTTCATTTGGAAAAACTGTTTGAAACTCAGATTATGTTTTGCAATTTTGTTTAGTGATAACAAAACAAAACATAAAAAAACACCTGAACCTTCAGTGTTAAAGGGATAATAAATAATATCTCTTTGAATAATATTATTATTTAATTAATATTTATATAATTGTATTATAAATAATTATTCCATAATCATTTACCTCATGTAGTATGACTTTCTCTCTTCTGTGAAACACAAAAAATTGTATTTTTTTATGGTCCATTTAATGAAAGCCTGCATGGTCCAGTGTAGTTTGGATCCCATTGACTTACACTGTATGAAAAAAAAAAAAAAAAAAAAAAACTTTTAAAAATACCTTTTGTCTGTGTTTTGCTAAAGATATGGTTTTGGAATAACATGAGCATGAATATGGCAAATTACAGCCCAGTTATTTCTTTTTAGATAAACTATTCCTTGACATTGCAGTTTACAAGGTGGCTTTAGTGAAAAAAATCAGTTGACGGTTCCTACATAAAACACGGTTCCTACAGGTGCACAGTAATTCTCACATTCATGCTAGGTGTCTCTGATAGACATCTACAGAGCATCTGAATAGCTCTTTGTTGTTTTCTAGAGGGGAGACGTGAAGAGCGGAGTCAAGAGAACATGCCATCAAGAGATGATGTTGGCAGCTGACCAGAAGCCTTCGGAGAGCCTCTCTCTCCTCTTGTTCGCTTTCCCTCTCAGGCACCAGATCGACAAACAGCACAAATTCTGACAGCTGTAATTCAGAATAATGACCTATCAGTGCACCTTTGAGTTGGCCAAATAACCCACAAACACATAGAAAAATTAAAAATTAAAAAAATGCAAAGAAATGGTGAACTAAATGGTGATAAAGTATGCTTTATCATTTTTTTTTCCTTTTTATTATTCCATTGTTGTATAACAACTCACTTGCCTCAGAGTTTCAGCAAAGATGGCACAGGCCTTTCATCAAGTCTGACAACTCGAGAACGAACAGGAGGAGGAAAAAAGGCTCGACGTTTTCCTCACAAGGGCGAATCCTCTCCAAATCGATTTTCTCAGACAACATAAGTAGTTCTCTCTATTGAAATGAAGAGAAGTTGTCCCTCTTTTCTCCTCGCTCACAACTCCAGCCATTTTTCCTCACTTTCCTGGTGTCCGGTACCCTCCTTCTCATGGCAGCTTTGTGCAATCAATCAATCACTATAACTGAACTGTCTTCCACCCCAAGGGTCGCGGCTACTCTCTCGCTCTATCTCGCTTTCTCTCTCTCTCTCTCGTCTGCGTCAAGCAATGGCAGAGCCCTCTCTCCTATGACAGATGCAACAAATGAAATGCAATGGACAGGTAATTAAACTCAACGTCTCCATCACTGTGTGTTAGCACATGTTCCTTTTGACTAACGATGCCTTTTTATGCTGTTAATCATAACTGCCCCCTGGTTATTTATTGATTAGTTACCCCTCACAACACATCAAACCACAATTAAAACCTAGCCACTAATGGCATATTGATTTCAACACAGTTCAACCACATTACCCCACTTCCTCAACGACTTAACCACAGGTCACCTGACATCAACTACCATCTACTTAACTCCGTAATCAGACGCAGTTTATTGCAGACAAGCAATTAGGATCGAGCAGCCAGACACAGATGAATTATCCAACAAAATGAATAACCTCTCAAAATTCAACAAAACACTGGTTTATCTTGCTTTATTTAACCAGGCAAATCACTTAAGAACAAGATTCTTATTCACAACAGCCTGGAAAGAACAGTAGAACAATTAGCAATCAGGCTGCTTAGTTTTGCCTTCCTTTTTTGAGTGATCACCTACAGTATATGCAAAATAAATGAATGAATGAATGAATGAATGAATAAATAAAACTCAAATTGGTTTAACAGTGAGTGAATTAATGTTTTGATAAATTCAAACAACTTGATTGAGTTGTGTTAGTAGTAATAAACTGGTAATAAAATGATTAACGATATGGATTCAGGATTTCCCAAAGTCTTTTTCTCAGCCCAGCATTGCTCTCTGTCGATTTCTTTTTCCTTCTTTCTCTCTCTCTCCCCTAATTTTCTTCCCTTCCTATTTATTGTATCTTCCTTCTCTTCTGGGGGTGAGATAAAGGACTATAGAGCTTATATTTTCTTAGATGGAGTGAAGAGCACAACCTGTGAGTGTGTGTCTGCATGTAAGCTTGTGTTTGCTCCCAAGGCGTGTGAGTATACAAGTGTGTGTGATTGATTTCTTGTTTCTCAGTTCCCTCGAGGCAGCGGAAACCCCACTTTAGCACCATCTCTCCCTCAGGTCAGCTGTGTTCTTCAAAGGTTAAGCTCTCTTCTGCTCTCTCCATCTTTCGCTATGTTACTATTTCCCTTTCTCTTCCTCCCTCTTTCCCGTTTTAGAAGAAACATTTACCCTTTTGAAAAGACCAGCATTTGGTGTGTTTTTTTGCTACAGGTTTCTTTACCAGAACGCCTTTCTTGGTCAACAAGTTCCATCAAACAGACCAAGATGGTTAATGTACGGAAAACTGTGCCACTAGACTTTTTAGTCTTATACTTTAATATAAACAATAGGTATTTAGAAGTGTTTAACACCCCTATAATAAAATAGTTGAAAAGTGAATAATTGAAAGTATGAAAAATTTACTTTTTTTATTTTATTTTTTTAGATTTGCTAAAAGTAAACAATGGGCAATGATGGACACAGACTAACTGGAGGATATCAAACATGATAGGATGATTTTATATTTGGGAAATATAAATGTAAAAATAGAAGTTAGCATAGATAATTAAATGTCTAATACCGACAGAGATATACTGTGTTTATACAGTATAAAGGGTTGTCAACAAAGCTTTGTCAAACCAGAAGAAAATCCGTATAAACCAGCTTGGATTAGATAAGGGTAGAGATAAGGATGGACAGTTATTTCTACTCTACTATATGAACGAATGGCTGAGTGGAATCACTTATGAAAGACTGTGGTTTAACCCAGCAGAAAATCATTCTTGTTCTTGAGCTAATGCACCTAGTGTCAACAATGAACTTCAAATCCCACGATACTCACCGTTTATCTCATTTATTCAAAATGATTAGGCTTTTGTTGCATATTTTATGTACCATGGAGTGTCTGGACCGTGCCAGATTGTTTTTTATAAAATAAAATAAAATAAAAAGTAAGCAACACAGAATGAGAGTTCTAAATTCTAATGTGGAAACCCAGGAAGGACTATCTTCACTCCAGCGTGCAGAGATCAATAGAAGCTCTATCCATGTTTGACTGGCTGGACTATTGAGCTTATTCTTCAAATGTCAAATGCCGGTCTTTTGCTGTTATCGGACGGGAGTTATTGAACCAAAGCCTCTGCTAGCAGGTGCTATAGATCTCCAGGAGAGAACTGCATCAACACCTGAGAAATGGCACGTGGACACATCACTGCTCCGCTATCTATCCTGTCCCCTGCAGGATTAAGTCATCAGAAAAAGACCGGTTTACCTTCACTAATCAGCCAGAGGCCCGGAGCAATGTAACAAACAGGGAAAAAGTCACTGCGGAGTAGCATTTCGCAAGGTCAACGTGACCAGCAAGGGTGAGATGATTTCAACTCACGACTGCATGCATTCAGGGCAATTAGACTGCGTGCGTACAGTACATGTGGTTTGGTCCAGCATAAACTCCAGTAGTGGGATTATCCCTTCAGCATCTG
Organism: Carassius gibelio; assembly: GCF_023724105.1. Classification (NCBI taxonomy): domain Eukaryota; kingdom Metazoa; phylum Chordata; class Actinopteri; order Cypriniformes; family Cyprinidae; genus Carassius; species Carassius gibelio. The sequence goes on from NC_068384.1 coordinate 11,407,937, forward strand.
GACTTTAGCTAATTAGATCATCTCTCCACAACTGCACGTCTGCGTGTTACTGAAGCATGCATGTTAAATAGCATGTTGACCAGTAGCTGGGGACTACATTACATTTATTCTAGTAGGTAGTGGTCAAATCGTAAAAAAATAATAATAATTAAAAAAAATAAAAAAATATTGGGGTCAGTTTCTTTTTCAGCTTCCTATAGATAATTGTACACAATGATTTTAATATTTGTTCCAAAAAGTTTTATTTTATGAAACATTTGCATAATAAGTGTTTTTTTTTTTTTTTTTTTTTGGTGCCTGAAATGGAGGAATTTGGTCAATATTTAGCTAAATGTGTTTTTGTGCACTTGTCTGGTTTAGGAATTCATGGATAAATAATGATGGCAATAAAACCGCCAGTAGGTCATAGAAACTCATAGATGGGTATTTTTTTTTTCTTTCATTGCTTTAATTATAGCCTAAGGGCATTCTAACTTTATACTTACAGGCTTAATCGCGCAGTGAATGGTTTTGGAGTGGGCTCTCAAGACATGTTTTTTTGTTGTTGTTTGTTTTGTGCAAAGCCATTGACTCAGTATGTCACCTCTACTATCGTCTCTCAATCGGTCACACATACAGCACAATAACAATGTCGGGGAATGTCTTTAAATTATCATAATGGAAAAATCATACCTTTTCTCTTGTCTTCTTTTTGAAGAACTTCAAAAATAGCACTTAAACCGTTTTGCTCAAAATGACGAAAACTTGCTTCCGCTTGTGAGCAGCTTACAGTACCGAGTTCTGATTGGACAATCACCTTTTTAGTTTGTGAATTTTCATTTAGCAATTTAGAGAATTTTAACATTTGATTCGCATGGTAAGTTTGACATTATACACGTATTATCAAAAGGGGATGGTAAGGGGAAGGTGGTTTTAGCAAGGGGATGCTTTTTGTAATTTCTTTTAACCTGATGTCATCCCCCACATCCCCCCTCAATTCGGGCCCTGCCAGTAGGGTTTACAGTGCCATTACTGAGGATAATAAGCTATTGTCTCTTGAATGAATATCCCACTTTGTATGTAGCAGCCATAAATTAAGGGGTCTGCAAAATGACAAATTTTTAATGAACACCCAGATAGGCATGCTTATTTTTTCATTGTAAAAAAAGAAAAAAAGAAAACTGTTTTCAGGAAAAATAAATCAATATTATTCACCACCAACCAAATGAGATATCTGCCTAAATAGATATTTGACTAAATGTAATCACTCAAATTACAATTGACCCACGCTACTTGAAACAAACAAATAGACAAATGAAACATTATTTCAGTAATACCCTTAAATTGCCGCATTAAAACTGCTTGATTGAGATTATCAGAATCTACATTTCATTTCAGTAATGGAATATTATAATCTGGCTGGATTTAATGTTTGTGAGGGTTTTTTGTTTTTGTTTTTGTTTTTTTTGTCTCTGCAGCTCATAGGACTATCAATATAACAATAAGATTATCTGTCAGCTTGTTTGGTCACCACAGAGAATACGAACTCTGAAGCCTGTGTGACTTTCCTTCTTATAAGGAACAAAAATAAGACATTCTGAAAAATATTTTTAGTGGTATTATTACGTATAATAATACATTATTAAATGGCATTATATATACAATGAAAGTCAATGGTGTTCGATGTTGTTTTGGACCCCAGTGACTTTTTCTATATATAGATCTAAACAACTGAAACATTCTTCAGAACATCTTATTTTGTGTTCTGTAGAGGAAAAGGTTTCAGGTTAGGATCAGCATGACAGTAATTAAACAATAACAGTTTTGTATGAGCCATTTCTATGAAATTAATGTTAAGAGGCCACATTTTTGGATAGAACATATTTTAAAGTAAAAAAAAAAGTAAAATAAATAAGCACAAGCTGTAAAATAACCTAGATTTTTGAATAAAGTAATCTTTCATGTACTGTTTTGATATTTTTTATTCTGTGTAGAAAAGGTAATGGGTGAATACTTCCATAAACACTCTAAACAAGAACAACTGATGAGCTGTAACATACAATTTCACAGTTTAGGCAAAAACACAGTGCCTCTGTATAGCTTTGTAGGGATGTTTTAAAATCAGTCAGTTAAAACAAACCTACAGTACACCCCTGGAATTCTATATTAATGTGTCAAATTGGTACGTTGCTTAGAAACCATAAATGGTCTACTGTTACTGCTAATGAACTATATGACAGTGTGTCGTAACCCCCTTCTTGCCCCAGAATGTTCAAGAGGCAGTAGTTCCCATCTCTCTGCATAGACACTTACGGTGATAAAGAGAAGGTAAGCAAAACACTGAAATACGAAAAGCACCACATTACTCATGTAAGCAATGCCGCAAAGTGCCTCCTGCCACAAACCCCCTTAATGTTGCAGTAATATTGTTAATGCATTGTCTGTCCCTTGCCTCAATCTGATCTGCTTTGTTGTTAAAGAGTTATAGAGAAGCAGGAGACAGTTGAGCACAAAGCAGGCCAGGACACTGATTCAGACACACAGATTCATGTCAGATCTGGGCCTCTAATCATCAGAGTGCCCCTACGCTCAAAGACACACACCTCATACAGGCCCCCCGAACGGACGTGACCCAAAGCCCAACTCAATTCAAGCTCTAGATTATGGATTATGGTAATCCAACCAGCCAAGGGTCAGAGGCAGAGGGCGACGCAGGCTCATCCAATCAAGATAAGATATCCGAGTGTTTTCAGCATCCTATTTGTTTGACCCACTTTAATCTCCAAAGAAATTAAAACATTACATTTACAATTTAATACGAACAGACAACAGTCTTATTATTTGTGATTTTTTTTTTTCTTCTCTCCAATCATGTTACTGACACAACCAGATGCCCATTCAATTTTTGAGCCAACTGGATTTTAAATGTGATTTGCAAAAGAACATTACTTGTGCTAAATATGTATGTACATGTTTACTGAAGGTAAAAAGCTGTTTGAGATATATATGTCAATAATATATATCTTCTATATCTTCTATAATTTTCAGCACAAATAAATTTGTTTTGCAAATCCAGTTGGCACAAAATTGAATGGGCATCTGGTTGTGTCCGTAACATGCTGAGTGGAAAATTATACAATAATTATACACCAATAAAAATTCACCAATAACATGACTGTTGTCTGTTTTCATTAAATTTAAATGCAATTCATTAATTTCTTTGGAGTTTAAAGTGGGTCAGACAAAAAGGTATACTGGCATGACACGCATCCTAATATAAACAATTTTAAATACATAAAAGCGAATGACACCCTAAGACTCTATCCAAGGGAGCTTTTATCAGAGATCCTCTCTCAGTGTGAGACCCACACCGCTAACCGAGAAAAGGACAGTTAACAGGAAAAAGAAAACGAATGGCCCTCCACTGCTGAAATAAATCACAAACACTGAACCTTGAATGTCGCGAGACCAGTAAAGTGAAGAACTGTACAATACACATCTCATTGTTTTGCTGAGGATTTTGACAGGACCATAGAAAAGCAACAAGCATTTACACACGGTCAGTGACCCAAAAACCACAGGTAGACTTCTTCCCTCTGCAGGACAGTTTAATTGTTTAATAAGTCCTCCTAACATTTCAGAGTTTCTCAGTGGAAAGATCATACATCGAGCTGGGGGCACGACTGCTCTCTCTTACACATACTCACTTTGAGAGGATGTGTGTGTGAAGGAAAGAAAAAGATACATTTGCTGGTATGCTGTTTTAGCAAAACCTTGACATGCCTCGTTACCTTTCCAGCTCATCTTGTGTGAACAGAAAGCTAAGAGAGGAAAAAGTAATAACAGATGAATGAAAGGAAGAGGGTGCCTTTATATTTTCCTTTTCACTTTCAATCTGACATTGGCAAAGGAATACTCATTCCCAGCCCCCTCTGAACCTACTGCGAAATGTGTGTTTGTCCTAATGTGATATCAGTGACATATGGACATGTTTGCTGAAACTGCTTTCACATCATTTGAACTGATGACACCATCGGGAGAAAACTGCCAAATACGAGTACACCTGTGTTTCTTAGTGTAGATGAAAAAGGCTGATCTGTGATCACTGGTTCATGAAACTGAAATTGGATGGTTCAGCCAAAATGAAAATTCTGTCATTTACTCACCCTCATCTCATTCCAAAACTGCATGACTTGATTTCCTCTGTGAAGCCCAAAATGTGGATTTCGGAAGAATATCATGGGAACTGTTGTAGTTTAATATGATAAAAGTAATTGAAGAGTGTGGTTATCAAGCTCCAAAATTACTAAATATGCACCATTAAAGTCATTAAAGTGTTTTATTATAGTTCTAGTGATCTGAAGTCATACGAGATATGTGCGATGAACATAACACGATCTAAGTGTTTATTCGCTCTTGTTGGGAGTTTGGACGCATCATCAAATTCCTGAATGAAATATTCTCCAGAGTCAAATACTCCACCAAACCAATCTAAATTACTTGTTCACAAATCAGGCCGATCCAGGTCTTGATTTCAGCTCACTAATTTAATAATGATGATGAGAGGAAGATGACAATCAGTCTGGATAACATACAACTTGTACAGCTTCAGAAGACATGTGTGCAGACAACTTTTGTGCAAATAATGACAGAATTCATTGAGGACAGAGCTGTCAAGGTCTTCTTAGTAGTTCATGAGTGAAGTATCATCAGATTCCTGAGCAAACTGTGTTTTGAGTCAGATATTGTCAATGCATTGGTTGATTCAGTTTACGAAACACAAATATGATGATTCATTCCCAAATCAGGCTGATTTGGTTCTTCATTTCAACTCATTGAGTAAATGATCCGGTCACATCTGTTAACAGCTCACTGGAGGGAAAATCATCAGTTATTACTGGTCTGTTCATCACACAAATCCATCGTAGAGCTTCATAAGGCTTGAAACATAGCATAAGGTGTACAGACCAGTTTTATGGTGTTTTTGTGCTTTCTGAAGCATAACAGCCTCAATCCTCGTTTTTGTTTATATTGAAAAGAGCAGGGATATTCATCATTTATAACAGGGGTGGGGAACGTTGATCCTGGAGGGCTTGTGTCCCTGCAGAGTTAGCTCCAACCCTAATCAAACACACCTGAACAAGCTAATCAAGGTCTTCAGGATACAGGTAGGTATTTTGTTTTTCCAGGGTTGGAGCTAAACTCTGCAGGACAGTGGCCCTCCAGGATCAACATTACCACCCCTGATTTATAACATCCTACTGGTTTTGACCAGCACGAATGTGAATAAATAATGACCAAATTAACTGAGTACAGGGCAGCCATGCTACAAAATGTCAATATAGCCTTTGCATTATATTTCTTGTCTTCTGAAGCATGAAAGAGACCAAAATATAATACATTATTTACACTAGCTCTTCTTAGTTGTTCAAAAGTGAAGTATCAGCAGACCCCTCCCCAAATTGTTCTTTTGAGTCAAATATAGTTTAATGAATATATTAATTCAGTTCACCAACCTAGTCTGAATGATCTGTTCACAAATCACGTGTTCACCTGTTTCTACCAACAGTGTTTTGTTAATGGTTTTGAACAATACGAAGGTGGGTAAATAACCAAATTTTTCATTTCATCTAAACATGGTCTGTCAACAGGTTGAGGAATAACTTATTCGGTTTAAAAACTGATTTGAGAGATCTGTCACTCCACAAGAGGGCACTGCACCATTTGCTGTATGTGATGAAACAATCTCCATTCTCTTCATTCACTTTCCCATTCCCTTTCCTTCTCTCTCTCTCTCTCTCTCTCACACACACACACACACACACACAGGAAATGAATCAAACAGACAGACTGGCTGTCTAGAGTATGTGGGAGGCCCTTTCAACCAAGAGAACATCTCCAGGGTAAACTCTAACTCTTTCTATCTTTCTCTGTCATTCCAAATCTCACTAGAGGGATTCATTGTAAACAGTCCCAATTTCATAATTCATTCCAAATAATGGAATTGTCTTGCAGAATTGCATTTGAACTAAAATATTCCAGTGACAGGCAGAGGGAAAGAAGCGCGCGGTCTGAGGCTGCCTCAGAGTTCACACTGCGTAGCAAGTCTGTCTATTAGATCTTCCACCTAAAGATGGATAAGAGAAGTCAGTCAGCTAACAGGCACATCAATTTCTGCCAGTTTATTATCTCCCCATAATCTGAAAGTTGTGTGAAATGGAAGCAGACCTTCAAGAAGTTGTCCGTGTTTATGAGTCCAACTTCAAATGAACCCAGAAACTTTAAATGTGATGTAACAAAACGTCTGTGCCGCGTTGTCTGACAGGATCAAAGGGTCAGTTAACTCGGAGGGCTGACAGAAAATACCACAGACCCAAATCAATACACACAAAAAGGGAGATCAGATACAGCGGAACTGGAAACATTCTGTCAGATCTCAGCCTGCTTCAAAAAGCTGTGCGTTCATACACGCACATAGAGAATTTGTGCCATTTTTACAGTCGTATACATGCATCTTGGGGAAAACTGTGTGTGTTTGAAGGTTAAAGAGAGAACTGCTGTTCTTTTTTAAACATTTTGCGTCTGGAGGCATACGCGAGTGCACGCGGCCCATCAGCATGGTCATACAGTCAGCACTAAAAGCCTTGACTGCTGAGAGGATGGGGCGTACATCCACAGAATGCTTATAAATGTTGTACTTTTTGTCGTCCTTTGAGACAATACCTCAGCTTTGTTCTCTTCCATAGTGCTTTGTTTGTTTGTTATCGTGAGTCAGAGGGAGAAGAGGGAGGGATGGAGCTATTTGCATTTAATTCAGTGTTGATAAAGATGTACGAACAGAAAGCAGTTCAAAGAAAGCTGGCTTGGACATTTTGAATGTGCCAGATCTGACAGACTGCTCTAAACACAACAGATTATGCAAAAAATGTTTCGTCTCTCTGTTATTACCCCGCCTCGATGAGTCCTGGGCCCTGTTCTTTGTACGTTGTTTAATAAATCCAAGATGATACACCAGATTCTGCTAATCGTACTAATTCTTCTCTGGCTAATTTGGTTCTTCAATCACACATGCAGATTTGATTAGAATAGCTGTAGATAATTGCATATTCTTGTGTTTACTGGAAAAGGCATATGTATCGACATTGGAAATCACGATAAGCAATGTAGCAAAATGTGTTGACATAATATATATTTGAAATAAATATAGAAATGTGTGTGCAAATGTTTGTTCGACAAAATAAAATACTATAATTCGGTAGTATTAATAATTGTAAAGGATTTTAATGCATTAAATTGATCAAAAGTAACAGTTTTTTTTAATTGTTACAACTATTTCAAATTAATGTTGTTTTCAGAATTGATAATATGAAATGTTTCTTGAGCATCAACGCAGGATATTAGACTGATTTCTGAAGAATCATGCAGTGGCTGAAAAAAATCATATTATATTTATTTTTTGTAATCTTTTTTTTTTTTCTGTATTTTTCAACAAACAATTCCAGACTTGGTAAGAATTATTATTTTTTTTTTTTTGAGAAACATTTTAATAGTCTTACTGTTCCCAAGGTGTTTTTTTTTTTTTCTTTTTTCTCAATAATAAATAGTGTAATGCAATTTATGTAACGATGAATTATTATAAAAGTTAGTTTTAATTAAAAAAAAAAAAAAAAAAAAAAGTCAAGCAGAAGGCCGTTTAAGAATTTCTGGACCTTAAAAAAGCCATGAAACACTGCCAAAGCAACCAAAACGAGGAGATGGAGCTGGCAGAAAGTTGAAGATTAATTAAATCTGTAAGTGTTTACCTTCAACATTGTTTCTAGTGAAAATCAAGATACATTTCACAAGGGACAGGTATATTTTCCTGAAGTCTTGGCAGACAACTCTTATATAAAGCCAAGATCTAATCTTGTTTACAATTACAACCTGTTTCCACACTTTAGGGTTTTCGTTTATGGACATGTTGCCATCAAGACAACTCGCAGATAAGCTTCAAAGAAAATAGCAATCCAGTATCATGTCAAATCTTCTGTTATATCTAGATAACCCTGTAATCCATGTACAGAGAACTGATTTGTAGCATCCTCCCTCAACACACCTCACCAAGGACCCATCACCCCAGCTCATATCTCGTCTAAACTCTGACAAATCTATTTTATGTTGCTTTAACTGCACTGATGGTGCATTCACACAGGACGTCAATATTAATGCTGCTTATTTACTTTGAATGGGTGACATCATGCATTGTCGAATTGAATTGTTACTTTGTCACTAGGGTTTTTTTTTTTTTTTTTTTTTTTTTTTTTTGCACGCAACACCAGAAAATTAATGGGATTGGCTGTTGTCACTATGATAGTCACTTCAGAACCAAGCTTTAGAAACACCCTCCGTGAAGCATCGACATATGAATGTATCGTGTCATAAAAAAAAAAAATAAATAAAATAAAATACTGTATTCCCTTTATTATGGTAATACCATGTCTTTTTTTATTCCTCTTTGTTGTAACTTGGGGTACCACTTCACATATGTAACAATTGTTAGTGTTTGGAAGTACTTCTCTGTTGGCCTTTTCAAATAAAAGCCTATATAATACAATTTTCTGAATACATCACCAGAATAATTGTAGTTTAGAATGTATGTACTCACCTCAGTAAGATGGTGTTCCAACTTTATAAATCATCTTGGCAACATATTTTTAACTCTTTTTACATCAGTCATTCTGACACTCCTGCAGAGAGCAATGGGTAACATTTATGTGACATTTAAGCATTTGATTAACTCTTGATATATTACAAGGAGAGATTTAGATTAATTTCATCTTCACCCATGATCTAAAAAAGCTTTGGAATCCAGACTGGTTCTGACTTGCCATTCATTTTGAACCAAAGCACCTTCGCTTATGTGTCACAGTAACAACTCTGAGGCAAAATCAGACAGATACAGACCACTGCAGATCCTGAAGGGGTCTTGATGAGATGACAGAAGTTGTGATTGAAACTCGTCGGAGAGATTTGAACATGAAAAAACAGGCTTGGAAAAAAGTGAGGGTGTTATCTCGCAGATGTGAAGAATGGAAAAATCTCTGGTGTTCTTCTCACTTCTACCCAAAGGAAAATCTTGTTATAATTACATGCAACTTAATCGCAATCTCACTTAACACAGGAAAACTTTCATTTTCAGGATCACTTGAATAACAACATGGGTTAAGCCCATTTACAGAAAAAAAAAAAAAAAAAAAAAAAAAAAACACACAATATTGTGAAATATTTTACAGTTCACAGTTAACAAGCAGTGCATTTGCATTTTTTTGCAGGCATTACTCCAGTCTTCAGCGTCACATGATCCTTCGATACTTCAGAAATCATTCCAATATGTTGATTTAGCCCTCAATAAACATTTCTCATCATTGAAATAAGTTGTGCTACGTAAAATTTTTTATGAAGACCATTAGGGATACACGGGTACCACTTTTTCCAGAACAAGTCAGATACCGATTCTTTTGTTTTTGGTACTTTTGGCCTAAACCGATACCTGTATTTTCATTGCATTTGTAATTTGTATAAATACTGCACACAGAAGCCAAAAAAAGAATATGAATCATGTTTGCAGCTGACTTCATTTAGCAAATAGATATTTCCTTCCATTATTTTCACACTTAATTACCACACTTTTTTTTTTTACAGAACTTTCAAAAAACAAAAAACAAAAAAAACAAACACATGTAAGGAACAGGATGAAATTATGGAAATTATTAATTAATATTATATTTCAATTCACATTATTTAACACATTTAAACCTAGACACAAATGACTGAACAAGAACAACTAACTTGACTGTGAAACCCACAAGCTTTTGCCTATTACGAAAAGTACATTTGAGAAACGGATGCTTTGTGCAGTTGAACATTGGGTGGTATTTAACATAACATTACCAGAACCCGATGCAATTAGACAATGTCCAGGCGATACTACGGAACCCATGCTGACAGGATGTGAGACAAGATACAGGCTTATGGTCTAGGGACTGGTCTAAGAAAGATAATATTACAAATCAGTGTGTGTGTGTGTGTGGTAAATGTCATGAGCATGATAAGCTGTTCTTTGAGCAGATGGATCTGACAGAGCTACTGAAGGTGTGAAACACACTCCCTCAGCCTTGTCAGCCTATTTACACACACAAGCGTGCGTGCGCGCAAACACACACTAACAGATTTAAATGCCACACAGAAGCCAATTATATGAGACATGGTGATAGTTGCATTCTTTAACTGACACATTATTAGACAGACATTCTGTCATCATCTCTTTATGTTCACGTATGAGTGCATGTACGCATTAAACCTTATATAAAACATAGACATCATAGCCTTTCATGCTCATGCACACTATGCGTTACAGCAACATTAGTTTTGAGGTCGCATTTGTAGCATTTGTCAGATTCTCTGTCTTTTCTTCAACTTTGATCTTTCATGTGTCGTGATAAGTTATTTTCCCATATGTCTTAATATAAACGCATCTCTGAGGCTGAAGTAAGTGTGTGTGTGTGTTTCTGGTACGTAGTGGTCAGAGAAGAGGGAGAGGATTGTTAAATATTAATCCTGAGGTTTGATTTGAGGTCTGTGGTGGCAGCTGGATGTCTCCGGTGTGTGTGGGGGGTGAGAGAGGGTGTGCGCTTTGTTTTCTATTTGTGTGTATATCTTGTGTGTCTGTCTGCGGTGTACGCATGCTCCTTTTTGCTGATGTATTGGTGATTCCGAGAAGTAAGTGGCGCCAAGATGGATTTGGTTCAATACGATGGAGTAAACTGATAACATCTATGGGCAGGTGTGTGGGGGGACATAAACATGTGGCTAATATATATATTATGCTTATTATTTATAAATATAACTTTAGACTGAAATAATGTGATTAGTGACTCTGGAGGAAATACAAAAATCAGAAAACGGCTGTTTTGCCTCTCCCAGTCTTCAGTAGTTCTACTTTCTTGTACACTAAACAGCATTTATATCTTTCTTGTCTGGTCTCAGGGTTCATAATATGCATGATTGTGCATATATATGCTCCCATGAACATTCTATGGAACTGAAAGGGCGAGCCCTAATGTTCCCTAAGCTCTGGGGGCCGAAACAAATGAGCTAATTTATCTACTGTTAATGCTTGGCCATTTATAGATTTTAATGAAATCATAATTGCCAGATTAATACATGATTCACTTTCAACAGGGACAAAAGTAATAGAGATGAAACATACAATTATTTTCCCCGCATATCCATCACTTCCGTTGGTTTCTTTGGTGAAAATGTTTAAAATTAGACCCCCGTTAAGAGATGTCTGTGACGGATGGTGCAGCATGACAGTGCTAATTAAATTGAGTTATCTGTGCATTTTATTTCTGGGCGTGAGAAAGATTGTTTTATTTAAAAAAAAAATTGATAATAAAGCAAAAGGCATGGAAACGGAATAAGTGGGTAATGAATATCTGCCCATCATTTATCTACAGTATCTGCGAAAAGAGGAGAATCAGTTGAAACAGTGAAATTTGAAACTGGAAAATAAGATTTTTCACACGCACACTTGCAGAAACAGAGAGCTGTGAGACTACCGTCTTGGATTTAAGATCTAAAAAACAAAATCTGAAATGAATATCAAGAAAGTGAAAGACTTTTAGGTGCAAAGTTGACTAAAATAAAAAGGTTCTGGATGAACAGTTCTTAAACCTTCCATGGTAAAAGAGAAGGGAATTTTTGAAATAGATGACAGGCATTATTCCTGACCATCCATGACATACCTGTGGAAGCTGCTGAAGATGCAGTTTCTTTACCCTGGAGGAAGTGCTTCACGGTTCATGATCCACCAGACAATGGGTTTAAGTGCACCCAAGATTCTGAAGCTGGGTATCGCAGCACTTATATATTTGTTTGTGAGGACATAATGTCCCAGGAAAATGAGTTTGATACAAATTTCCGCACTTAAAAATTTCACACTTAAAGCATTTCAATTAAGTGAAGTGAAGTGACATTCAGCCAAGTATGGTGACCCATACTCAGAATTTGTGCTCTGCATTTAACCCACCCGGAGCAGTGGGCAGCCATTTATGCTGCGGCGCCCTGGGAGCAGTTGGGGGTTTGATGCCTTGCTCAAGGGCACCTAAGTCGTGGTACTGAAGGTGGAGAGAGAGCTGTTCATGCACTACCCCCACCCACAATTCCGTCCGGCCCGAGACTAGAACTCACAACCCTTCGATTGGGAGTCCAACCCTCTAACCATTAGGCCACGACTTCCCCAATTGTACCGAGATCGACACTATGATAGAAGTACTCTAAAGGCATCTCTCAGGTTCATTATAAAGAAAATGATAAAAGCTGTACAAAGGTCAATTATGAAACATCATCACACTCTTATAATTGAGTCATTAGTGCCGAAGGACCTTCAACATCTGCTGTTCAACTCATGCAATAGACATTTATAAATACATGACCTACAAGTCAATTATGATCTTTTTATAAAGTCTTTTTTAAGAGAATGATTGGAATTCTTAACGTACAGCCGTAAGACGTAATTAAATATGTATTGCTCCTCCTTAATACTGTACCTCCCATCATATTATCCTCGTATCTTTACTAACAGGACCAACACGGTTAATGCATTCTGGGAAATAAAGTGTCATTCCACTGTGGAACAAAAGGATCAATAGATAAGATCAAATTAAAATTCAGGAATTCTTTATTCAATTGAATGACACACAGAAAACTCATTCTGAGTTCACCCTCCCCCTTAGAGCTCCTCTATGTGTCTGTAAAAGCCTAAAATGTTGTGATCTCTGCCTCTTCTCCATCAGACTTCAGTACCTCAGGTTGTCTTCTCGACACCACTCTTAGATCAGATCAAAGAAGCAGTTTTGTTTGGTTTATTTTTTTTTAAGCACCTGCTGTGTACACTCTAAAACACTGCCATGATTCTGACACTATATTTGGCAACACTGCATTTACAGTACAGATATAATATCATCTCATGTAAACAATTAAGGGGTGTGTGGGTGTTTGGATTTCTATTGTGGTGAGCTGAGAGGCTGCTTTCTCTTGAGAACTTTAAAGTTGAGCTGTCAGCTAGGCACAAACAGATATCAACACGCAGTTAAAAACCTCAAATGAGATAATTAATTTCAGATATAAAAATAAATAAACCAAACATTATAAACACAAATAAGTGAAAGTACCATTCAAGACCATCCAGCAAATAGTGAAAAGTTCTCTAGCAACCACACTAATACAGTTAATGTATAAACATACAAAACATGACTGTAGTGTAACCACAAATCATCATGGTTCACAGTGGCTAGTGAATGACATTATTATTATTATTATTTTTTATTTTTTATTTTTTTTATTTTTTTATCAGCAATTCAAATGTAAAATAGTCACTATTTAAATGTAACTCAAAACATACACAAACATTATTTGCCAACAGCTGTTATCTCTGAATGTGTTTTTTTCTTTAAAGGTTCATATGCTGTGTTTTCAAGCTTTCCATTCTTTTTGGAGTGTTACAAGCTATTTGTGAATAGACAAGATCCCTAAAGTTGCAAAGACTAAAGTCTCAAACCAGTGTTAATTTTGACACGAAATTTTAATTTAGTTTTAGTCTTAGTCTTTTGACTATAATTCTTTTTAGTTTTAGTCAAGTTTTAGTCATCTGATTTGTTTTAATTTTAGTCTTATTTTAGTCGACTAAAATTGCTTGGTATTTTAGTCGACTAAAATTGCTTGGTATTTTAGTCGACTAAAATTGCTTGGTATTTTAGTCGACTAAAATAAGACTAAAATCAATAACAGATTTACTAGACAATTTTTTACAGCTGTTATAGGAAACAAACTTAACCAAAATATATAAAACACAAATTCAACTTTATTTCAACACAACTGTGTCTTTATTTCGATTCAAAAGCTTTTATGCAGCAACAAACACTGTCATGATAATGTAAACAATAACTAGCTGCCAATTGACCATCAATAAAAGAAAAATAAGGTTAGGTCCAGGACCTTAAAGCTTACAGCTGAGCTGAACAATAAGTGCATACATTTAAAGTAAATATTTAATAAGTTGGGTGGATAAAAAAAAGTAACAAGATTTTATAAGGTATTAATTTGTCTAGCAATATTGTATGTTTTAAATACTACAATATTGCTAGATTTGTATGTATAATGAGAGGATGTGAACATTCATGTTTCACATGACTAATATAGAAATATTTGTGATATTGTCAACAAGTAGAACATTATAAAATATACTAAACATTAGTATTAATCAAATGTATTTATCATGATATTACGTATTAGTATTGTGCTCGCATCTAATTTGAAGAAGGGGCTATTTTATAGTACTTTTCAGTTCGTAATATTTAATGCTACAACATCTACGCACTGCACTATTCCAATTTTGCTTAGCTCAATAAACAAAAGAACATCGCTGTGAAATTACATTTGAGAAAATGTCCGGGTGGCTCGTCTGTAAATGTCTTTTCAAATTGGTTGTGTTCTTGCCACGAATGAGCGCTCTGCGTGCTTTACACTTTGTTTTGTTTTGTTCGTCGTCAAACGTGAAGTGAGCTGTGGACATTTTGTCGCTCTTTTAGACAGTAGGGACTTTAAGCAACAGCTGCGAATGGAACGGCTACAGCGACCGGAAGTTTGCCGTCACACAGCTGTAGCCAAGAACGTAAAAGTCACTAAGCAACGGTAAAACAGAACAGCGCAACGCAGCATTAATTCATTTATTGAGATCCAAAAAAATATATAATTTAAAAAAGCAAGAGAAGGATTGCTTTTGGCGTTAAATGACAATCTTTTGTCAGAAGAGGAGTTTTTAATATTGTATGATGTAAATAAGTCTAAAAACATAACATTTATTTACCTAACCTCTCACGTTGTAGCGACTCCGGCAAATCAGCTGTTCTCCCGTAGTAGACCGTTAAATTAGAACGTCACAAAGTAGCAGTTAAATTCGCGCAGGCGCAATACAACGCCAGAATGGCGTTGCCGTTCCACCAGAGGCTGTTGCTTAAAGTCCCTATCACCTCTTCGAATGCCGACTTCCCGGGAGCTCATAAAAACTGAAAACCTTCGCTTCACGTCTCAATAAGTCAGGCTCTGATTGGTTCTCTTCTCTCATGCAGTCTGTTCTGTTTTGCCGGTTCTTTTGCTCATTCCTCGCATCTCTGCCGTCTGCTGATTTGATTTTCGTCACAGTCTATTTTCGTCTCGTCCTTTATTCGTTGACGATAATGTCAATCAATTTAGTCATAGTTTTAGTCTCCATCAGTGCCTTCTATTTTAGTTTTCGTTTCGTTTTCGTCGGCAAAAATATATTCGTGACGAAAATAATGACGAAAATATTTAGTCAACGAAATTAACACTGTCTCAAACCCAAAGAGATGCCCTCCTAAAATGTCTCATTTAGACACTCCCCCATACGTCTAGGTCACGATGTGGGAAGATTTGCATAACACTGCCCAAATGATCACACAAAGAAATAAGGTGTAACTTTATTGTTGCTGCCACATGCTGTCACAATGTTATGAAGACGCTGTGTTTTTCGTTGCAAAAGAAACATACTTTGTTTGGCCTTTTAAAACAAGACATGACTAGAAATCAGTGGTTAAGTTGTATTTACCATACTGTTCCAGAACAGTTCAACCCAAATGTTCAGATGTGTGCAGCACATTTTATGGAGGACTGTTTTCTGGGCTACAATGCAGGCTGTTCTGACTCACTGTCTGCAAGTAACGTAGGTTTTCATATTTAAAGGATTTGCCATTAATGATTCAAATGTGAATTTTGAGCAGTAGCGCTTGTTGTTTGTCTTCCTCCGATCGCAAATGCAGACAGGGTTTAATGTTTACGTGGCAGGAAGCAATGCAATCCGTAAAACAGTATACAGTCATTATAATCCGTAATTATGTCCCCACTGGATGCAACGATTACCTCTTTGATAATGGGTTTTAATGTTTTTTTTTTTTGTTGTTTGTTTGTTTGTTTGTTTGTTTGTTTGTTTGTTTTCTCAGTGCTTTCAGTATGGTAAGGGGTGTAAGCTTGAGGTATTCCGCCAATCACAATGCACAGGATAGCTGGCCAATCAGGGCACACCTCGCTTTTTAGGACGATGAGCTTTGTAAAAATCACTACATTTGTATACCGTTTACTTTAAAAGTTCAGTCTAATCATTTTTTTTTTTTTATTTCAGTAAACATATTTTAATAGTGAATTAATAACTTTCTTGTCATTTCTTGAAATGTTAAACAGTAAACTAATAATGTATAAGACTATTAACTGTTAAACAAAGATAGTCAAATAATGAAGACAGAGAATGAGGACTTTAATGTTCATTTTGCTTTCACATACTGTCAAAAAAAATAAAAATAAAATTTTTCAACCGACACATTGCTTTTCACAGCTGATGCAATAATAATAATAATAATAATAATAATAATAATAATAATAAAAGTCAAATATCAATCACTACTGTCAGTATGTCAATATTGTATGTTTCAGCATATATATCATGAAGACAAATATCTGGATAACAAACTTGACATACTTGTGCTTGAAAAGATTATCGGAATTGCTGAAAGTTGGGAAAAACAGTCAAATGACTCACCACTTGATTTGTTTTGTCTGTTCATCAAAATATATGACAGACAAATATATTGTCAACTTGAGCATCAGGTTGACATTCAGTCTTTTCCTGTCATGAAGTAAAACAGTGAACTGTTCCATATGGAATCGTTACAGCTCTATAATATCTGCTATACTCAAACCAATCGAGGGAAAAAGAAAGAATTTAGTGACCTAATGTGATGTAAACAGGGGGAGGGCTGAGAGCCTGAGAATGCCAGTGACCCAAATTCAGACAAAAACAAACACACACGCACGCACACACATGCACACACACACACACACACACACACACACACACACACACACACACACACAAGCCCCTCAGATGAATGAAAATGGGCAGGTAAACAACAAAGAACAAATGTCTGGGACCTTTTGCACACTTTGTTTGTTTGTCGAAGAAAGAAATGGCTAGAAAAACAGTGGAGGCCAGAGAATGATTTATTTCACTGTCCAGCTCATGTTCTACTTGTTTGTAATGAGAATTAATATTTCATATCTGCCAAATGAATGAAGATTATTAACATTTCACATTGATTTAGCGGCTTCCAACACTCAGAAAACCAGCTTTTCACTGGAGCATAAGAAGACTGGAATTCAGAGAAAGAAAGCAAGAGAGATGTTTTCTATGAGCATCTGATCAAAAGAGTCAGTGTAATTAAGCTCTCCTCCAGTCTCTGAGAGAGTGCTCTCCTCAAATGCTCTCATTTAATTGTTTATATTACTGCAACTTCTGAAACAATTAACTGGAAGCAATCTTAGTAAAATGCAGTTCTCTAGTAATGCCGGGAGTGTGAGAGCAGGTTATATTACACCTCGGCCGACAAAAAATATATGAAACAGTTTACGCACTAGCGTTCACTCTGGATTAAATCCACATTATCAGACTTGGGTACCTGCTTTTATATGGCCAATAAACAAAAGCCATCTTCATACCATCTGTGGTTTGCGAGTCATATAAAATCCTGTGACTGTCATTGGAATAAATCTCACATGGGGTGTGCAGTCAAACTGGTCGTATAAGCAACTCAATGGATGGGTTTTTACACAGTTTGTGTAAACATTTGCCACTAACCTTGATAAAGGTCAAACTGAAATAGTCTTGCATATCCAGATTTTTGACTGATGGGATAATGTCCACAATCCAGCTTTTAATGGCCAAGAACCGCTCACTTAGACAGGAAGAAACTGTCTGAATGACATGTCAAGTGGCAAAAAACTGTTCATTTTGATTCAAATCAGGAGCTTGCTCATCAGAAATAGATGATGTCACAACAATAAACCAGTGTGTAAAAAAAAAAAAAAAAGTCAAATACTGGTGCAGCAGTTGCCATAAACTACTCCAAATTTAATAATTACACAGGATTCCACCGACACATTTTGGTTTGTTTTCAGAGGTAGGCTTTACAATTCCTCCTGAATACTAGTTTATTAGTCTCAAATAAAATTTCAAAAGACATGACTATGCCAAAAACCTGATAATAATAAAACATCTGGTGAAACAGATACATCTCTAACACTGCTGGCAATAAATAAAATAAATAAAACATACCTTGTAAAACTTCAACCATAGTACAGAGAAAATATTTTTACTATAAAATGTTTCAAAATAAATACATGTATAATTAAACAAACACCATCTGGTAAAACATCTACTATAACATATTGAAACATACTATAAATAAATCTGATATCTGAAACATACAATAAATAAATCTGATATACTATCAACAAGTGTAATTAAATATTATCACTATAAAATGTTGTTCACAAATAAAAGTAAAAAAAAAACACATCTGGAAAAAAAAGCTCAATAAGTAAACACATGGATAATTTTGAATGGCTATAAATGGAGAAACTTTTGCTTCCAGCTGAAAAAAATAAAATAAAAATAGAATAACAACAACAACTGCAACTCCCATAAGTATGTCTACCAGTACGCCAGCCAATTGGGTTAGATTTTGCCAGGATGTCAATGCATAACTGCTTTGTGTGCAGTACTGTAAACATCTGAGAAGCGAATGCGGGAGGCCCGTGGGCATGCCCTCTGAGAACAAACCTACACTGGACCAGATGTGAAAGGACGAATGAAGGCTCTTTTCACGCCTAAGTAAAACTTATTGTTGTGGTTTTGCTATGCACACCGGCAATCAGTACAAGAGGAGCTCCTGAAGATGCACAGACTCAGCTAAATAATTTATTATTCAAGTCTCCTGTTAGTCTCTCTCCCCTATTCTCCCTCTCTCAGGACCTGTCTGACCCTGACCCCATAAGGTGCTCTGTGCCCGAGACTAACAGTAAACCTAATTAGCAGTGATATTATCCAGAGTTTAGTCATTACACCCACTCAATAACTCTCCCTCTAGGGTCTACATGATGCATGGAGCAGGGTATTCAAAGTCTACACCCAACTACAGACCAGCAGGCAATACAGAACACACTGAAGGCTGCAGTGTATTTGGAGACACTGCACATATGTGTAGGAATTCAAGGAAGCGTTATTTGATTTTGAGAAGATCTGCCACTCATCTTAAAATTGACACCAAGTATAAAAGACTCTGGGAAGACATAAAAGTACATAAGAGCATTAGTGATTGCAGAGATCACTGGCCATTTTTATGTTCCTTTGTGCAGTCTGCTGCCCATAAGCACAACTCAATATCTTAAACGCAATACCCAGGGTCCTGTAATATATTACATGTGTAATCCCATAAGCGTGCAAACCCGTGGGCCTGTGTGGACAGAAGTATACCTCTAAACAGATTTGGAACCTCACTGTGGTTTTTTTATTCATTTCATGCAGCACACAGATCTCACTTTTCGATTCACAAAGTACAAAACCCGCTGAATCAGGCTAAAGCACAACAGCGGCACCATGAAGACAAAAAAAAAAAAAAAAAGGAAAAAAACCCCGAAAGAAATAGTTTTTCTTTGAAATAGTTGCCTTTTACACTTTAAGTGCAAAAGGATGAGGGGCTTTTCAAAGGTAACTCTAAGCAATAAAACACTATAACGCCCTGCACGTCTCTTGAGGCTTCTCCAGCTCTCGGCTTGCCTTCACTTTAGCTCTGTTCTAATAAATTAAGGAATCATCGGGGTTACAGGAGGCAGGTCGCTCCGCGCACAGGATTTGATTACGCCGTTATTTCCCCCTGCCGTTATTGCTTGCTGTTCACCCGAGGATGAAGTGTTGGGTTTGGCGCTGATAAAGGCAGAGAGGCCCATGGTCGAGGAGGCTGGTACCACAAGGGGTGAGTAGTTCACCATTAATAAAAGAGAAAAGGCAGAATCTCAGTGGCAGTAGAAAAAAATAAAATGAGTGAACTTTAGATAACAGACGGAGCGAGTGAAAATCAATGAAACACCACCCCTAACTGATTGTCTGATATCATATGTCTTTAGCCAAGATAATGGACATGCCTGCTGCAGATGGAGTTCATTTCTGATTGTTATCTGCTTAAATGGACAATAATCAAAATTAACACCAGGGCTAGTTCAGGGTAGTTCAGATTTGTACTGGCCATGTCCATATTTTCACTGGCAATTTTTTAGCAGTTTCTTGTATAACACAGAATATATACTTTTCATTAAAAATAAGTAATAAATAATAAATTAATACTACTAATAATAATAAGTTAATACAATAATAAAGAATTGCAACTAAATGAAAGTTTATACATATACACTGAAAACAATTCTAAACCCAACACTTTTGTTTTTGTCCCCGCATTACTCAATAATCAGCTAATCAGCATCTTGATATGCCACACCTGTGAGGTGGATGGATTATCTCGGCAAAGGAGAAGTGCTCACTAACACAGATTTCGACAGATTTGTGAACAATATTTGAGAGAAATAGACCTTTTGTGTACATAGAAAAAGTTCAGCTCATGAAAAATGGTGGCAAAAACAAAAGTGCTGCATTTTCATCATTTTGTTCAGTGTGTGTGTGTGATTCCATAAATTAAGCTGGATTTTATACAGATACAGTTACTGCATTGCAACTAAATGTTTCCTT